>NC_135499.1:142130245-142380245 GCF_052857255.1 Amblyomma americanum | reverse complement strand
TGTCCTTCTTCTCGGGCGTAAAGTACCGAGCTGCAGCAGAATGTAACAATGATTGCTGCGACAGATCTGTCGCCTTCGTGCCACGCCAAACAGTATGCAGTCTGCACACAATCCAGCAGATATGCTACTTTCACGATTTGCTTTTATCTTTCTGTTTGTCTGTCATATTCTTGAGAAAGTTGCCGGCAAGTGCGTTAGTTTTGGTAGTGCTCTGTGGGGGAAAGCGTGTCTCGGCGGGATTCTTAGCCAGGCGGATGTAGAAAAAATACTCTTTGAGAAAAGAGTGCGGCGAATTTTTTAGCATTGCTTTTCGAGAAAGCTGCATTACCAATGAAGTGAAGAACGAGATGGGAGAACAGCTGCCACGTCCCCACCCGCGGTCGTTCGGCGTCGCAAGAATCGCTCCACCTCGCCAGAAAGGACGAGGAAGCATTCACGCATTGTTCTCCAGCTCGTGCTGAAATATTAAAGCAGTGGTTTCGCGAAGACGCGAGTGCGTTCCGTTCACGCTGAGCTAGCCTAGAAAACTTTGAGTGCGCACGCTTTTGTCGCTGCTACGAAGTGATGTTTCGGTATCGCAATGCATCTCTGTTTTATCTATTTTAAGCTGTTTTTGAAGGAGTATTTGTTTGTCTTTAGTCTTTCGTCTTTTATTTCCCCTCTCCATTCACGTTAATATTATTGTTTCCTTTTCTTTGCAAACACACGGAGTTCGAATGCTTATCCGAACTTTGGGTGTCCTTTATGGCTCATAAAATTCTACAGTAAGCAACGAGGCCAAAAATCATAACTTTTCGCATTCTCCAGAGGCGACGCAGCAGCAACAGCAGCTATAGGCTAAAACCGCGTCGGAAAATATATGGGGTGGAAGCGGGCGTCGGGGTTTGGGCGCTGCAGTCGTCTGCTACAATTTAGGGCTTTCGTGTCATGTAGAGGGGATGAAGAATTATGAATGGGTCGAAAAATACTGCTAGAAACCGAATACCCTTCTTCGGTTTCTACATTTGCACATCGTTCCAACTTCCCTGATTCCTTCCTAATAGCGGAATTTCAAGCCGACGAAAGGAAAGAGCAGGCGCTATGCAGGAGCCCCAGTTTCTCCGAACAAGTATACAAAAGTCTCATAGATAATATAGACTGCTGCCAGCAGCAGCAGCAGTAGCAGCAACAGTGTGTGTGTGTGTGTGTGTGTGTGTGTGTGTGTGTGTGTGTGTGTGTGTGTGTGTGTGTGTGTGTGTGTGTGTGTGTGTGTGTGTGTGTGTGTGTGTGTGTGTGTGTGTGTGCGTGCGTGCGTGCGTGCGTGCGTGCGTGCGTGCGTGCGTGCGTGCGTGCGTGCGTGCGTGCGTGTGTGTGTGTGTGTGTGTGTGTGTGTGTGTGTGTGTGTGTGTGTGTGTGTGTGTGTGTGTGTGTGTGTGTGTGTGTGTGTGTGTGTGTGTGTGTGTGTGTGTGTGTGTGTGTGTGTGTTCGGTTACGGTGTTCAGATTCCGTGTTGCGTTCCGGTGTTTAAATCCCGTGTTCACGGACTGCCGTGTTGCCGTGCAGTTTCCTCAGCAGATTAATATGGTGTTTCAACTTAGAGACATGTGCGCCAACCTTGTTTTAAGTTGATGCGAGAGAAATGAAGTTTTTTTTTTTGCTAAGGACGAAGTGTGTGTTGAGTATAATATGGAAGTTTGCCAATATTTCTATGTACAGGTATGTGCGAGTTCTATCGAGTAAAGCTGAGATTATTTGGGCGAGTTGGTAAGCATTCATGGTGCGTGAAAAGCGCAACAAAAGTGGAATGAAAGTAAGACAAGCGCTTGTCTTGCCTTTGTCCCGCCTTAGTTGCGCTGTTCACCCACCGGTTCTATCGACTTGCTTTTGGAATGTCTTTTTATGTATTCTGCTTTTAGAGCAACGCCTCGTGATCGCACAAGAGCTCGTGTTTCGTTTTCGTTTCACGCATATTTCCATGAAGAAAAATAGCTGCCATCGCGGAAGATGTGATCATCGATAACTTCGGCTGAAGCACTGAATGCGCGATTATAACACTGTAACACCTACTGAACTTTTATTTGCCGCAAGTGCTAAGCTGTTGTGTATAATTGGTCGATAAAATTGTAACCATCAGCACCTTCGCTCTCGGCTGAGTGTTCCCGTGTTGCTTCGTTCGTTATTGAGACTAGCATAAGCAAATCAAAACGCAGAACAGACTGCTTATAGTGGAGAAAAATTCAAGATTTAAATGGCGACTATTTGCAGCTGCGCAGACATCGTTTAGTCACCGTAACAGCTACTATTCGTTTTCCAAAAGAGAACCACTTTAATAGGCATTAGTTTGATGATGCTCTGCGGTTCCTCTGATGTGAGTTCCTCACTGTGTTTCGTTTCTCTATGTCCTCTAATATGCAGCCTCGCACCTTATGGCTCAGCAGCAAAGTGGGTGCTCGCCCATGGAATTTCTCAGCAGCTTGTTGAGTAAAGCAAGTTCAAAATGACAGTTTACACCTCTTTCAGTGGGATACTGAGCGGCGGCGCAGCATGTATTGATCGTGCTCATTTTCGGCGTTGGATTTCGTAATTGCTGCGTTTCTCGGCTGCTCCAGTGGAGGTCTGCGACCGTCATCATCATCACTAGCCTGACTACGCCCTCTGAAAGACAAAAGCGATATGTTTGCTATATATTTATTTCATGCAATGCCTGGTATATTTTTGTTTCCGTTTGAGTTTCTTGGTTAACAAACTACAGCGAATTTAAAGTGAGCTTTCCCAACTGAGAGTTCAGCTGCGGGAGTTCCGTCCGTTGGCCATTGTGCGAAGCAGGATCACCTGCTTTCTTCTTTTTTACTTACATAGAGCAGCTGAATACCGGAAGGGCATAATACTGTTCGCGCTTGTTATTCCGTAAAAATTCAACAGTGTTTTCCCATTCACAACTTGATCATTGGACTCTGAGATGATTGAGTGCCTCAACATAGTTTGCTGTGTGTCCAGCGTCAGAACGCGTATTTATCTCAGTCTTGTAAAAGTGCAACGCCTGAAAAGTGACGTTTCATACTTTCAAATTACGTTCTATGATCCACTCACCTGATGTAGTTGAGAGGCCTACCTCATGGATGCCACATGAAATTGTAAAACAAAAATAATTTACTTTGTAAAATTTTGTTTGCATCCAATTTTATGGGCGCGGCGCCCGGAAGGTAAAACCTCCCCGGGGGGTAAAACTCACGTGAACAGTTACATACCGTATTGTTTTGGAAAAATGTTGACTTCTAAATGTCGTTTTATACTTCCACATTCCCCTCCACAATGCACTCGGCAGCTGCTGACGGAAGGTCGACTTCATAACTGCCGTGAGCGAGAACCCTCTAATACCACCTATGGCTCCAAGGCAGCCTGAACGCAGGCCCGTTAAGCTATTTGAGAATAACTTTAAAAACCTACCTTTCCATGCATTTTTTAACGGCCCCATCCCACCCAGAAGCCCAACTCGGTGATAGTAGTGCTAGCGCATCCTGCCCACGTCACAGATCGGTGTTGATCTAAGGCTTACACCATCCGGTGCCCCAGAATTGCATCCATTGATAGGCCTACCCCGCCCACACGTGGCGCGTATTACGTAGATACTTGTGTGCTGTGACTAAAACGAGGGCCCCAGCCGCTTGAAGGCACGTGTCCTTACAGAAGTAGATTCCTCTTACGACGTACGAAGACGACGACGTCGTTTGCCCCAAGCTAATTTCCTGGCACAAATGCCTTTGTGCAATGCCGGTGAGATCAGACAGATTTATACTTTGTTAGTGGAATGATCCCTGAAGTGTTAATTAATAGGTAACTTTTTCGGTGTTACAAACGCTGCCGGAGACCTTTAGCGACTGCCGTAGCCCTGCACTGGTAATTTATTAGTCTTCAGAACGTGTGCTGTAAATTTATCATCCGTAGAACGACGAATAATCTTAGCCTGCAATCGACATGGTGCGTCGAGGCTTGCGCTCCCTTATTTCAAACTACCTCTGGACTGCGGGCTTAGGAGTAAAGGCAAACGCAGTCCTAAATTGGCTGCCTCACAAATAAATGTCCCCACAGCGCAAAATGACATTACATATTCTACTTCACGGAAAGTGTTACGAGGATAAAATGGTCACTTTTCCTCTCATGTGGTGTGCTCCGTGAAAAATTAGTGAAAAGTCCCTCAACTTCGAAACAAACCACACCAACAAACGTACTGCGCTAATTAAATCGCATTGTATCACGACTGCCCGCTAAACGCCACTGCATATTTCGCGCTTGTGTCCATGCGGATAATACGAAGGAAAAAGTCCTCAAGCAGCTGCTATCGGATGATGTGACGTCTTTGCGTAAGTTAAATAGGAGAACAGAAACTGCTTTTTTTGTGTGGACGCGTTATTAAGTCTTTCCGTCAATGTGTCATACTTCATACATTCGTGTGCACACGTATTTTAAGTTCGAGGAAAGTAATACAAGTAAAGACGCTGAAAGCCGCGCTACGCCGGGTTTCCTCTATCACAGCGTTAAACTCTAATGGTTTTCAAAAGCGGCGTATCAGGCAATATCCAGCGGCGTCCCGTGGGCAGCCTTAGTACAGTGCGATGTAATTAGCGTACCTTTGTTAGTGTGCTTTTTTTCGAGGTTGAGTGACCTTTCCTGCATACCAGCTTGAAGTTACATTCAAAGTCATGAAGCTTCCAATGCTCACTGCGCTATCTGAACAAGCTTTGAGAAAAGTGATCTTTGAGGTCACATATGGCATTGAACCGAGGTTACTGGAAACTTTTGTCGATGTTTACTGTTCTTTATGCTGTCTGCTTTCTACCGTAAACAAACCACGCGCTTCATTTCTGGTCAAAGACACCGTGGAGCCATTGTCCGCTGCATAGGGTTATCGCAACTAAAACGCCTGTGTTTCACCTCTAACGAGATCTTCCTCGCCACTACCGCGGTCGTTGCTATTAAGCTGTCCATCAGGTTTCACTTAATTGCAGGTGAGCGGTTACTCATGTTTCTTCCATCTGACTTTATATAAGCACAAGGTGTTGATTTTCTTCACGTGATGGCGATCTCGTGTCTTATGCGAAAAAAAAAAATACGAAGTCGCGGACGTTGTTTTTTGTTGTGGCGTAGAAAGCCACTGCATGTCTTGATTCTGCTAGAACGAGTCCATGGGGAGCGGAGGTCACGTACACAATGCGATCTTTAGTTGAGGCACGTGCAGAAAAAAAGAAATTTATCTTTTTCAAAGATTTGCGACAGGACGAAATACTAGTGCAGTGTTTACTGGAATGCGTACCTGGTTAGCGCCTTCGTAAGCCTAGTTGCAGTGCCTCAATGTGTGGAGTAACAGGCAAGATTGTTTGTAACAGCTTTTGTGTACTGCTAACGATTACTATTTTACACTTTTTCCGCGATTTGGAGCTTGGCACGGGCGGAACGAGGAGGCCTACGTTCTCGTATTGATTCTCGTAACAGATTCTTTCCACCACAAAAGGAGAAATGAAGAATAGATTTGCCTAAACGGTAGTGGAGAATAATTACTATCTCACGACTCTTGCTGCGTGCCCCTAATAATACGCATGCCAAACGGTTCTGAAGACTTAATGAAGGGTTGTTTCACTAACCCGCCGAAAGGCGCTGAAAGGTCGCATTGGACTATGCACAATGCAGGAAAAAAGCGCGTGCAGAGCGATCGGCGCTAGGCAAGCTGATGAAACCGGCTACATTGCCTCACTGGACGTGTAAGCTGGCAAGGATAATTCTCGCAAGTTTATCTGTTGGTACAACTTTGGCTATGCTTCCATCCTGTGATGGTAATTGTAATTACTCTATTAGTGCGCAAACATTAATCTGGTCGTTTAGAGCCTAGCAAACTCGTCTATTGCCTATGTACGTCCGCGTGGGAAAAAGAGGCCAAAAGAGAAATGACAGCAACATCGTTGACTGGGAGTCGAACCGGCGTCGGTGCGAACAGATGAGCTTCAAAGGCCGCTACATTATCACCGCATTTTGTTGAAACATGCTATTAAATCTTCTGAGACTGAAAAATGTTCTATTAACATCAACTATTACGAAAGCTTTCGGGGAACCCCAAGAAGCACATCTCAAAACACAGTGAAAAAGCACTAGACAGGAGGTAAGGATGAGCACAGCACCAAGAGGCAGTGCCATCCCTGTTTAAAGTCGGTCTATTCGTACACTTCTCTCAGATGAACAATCGTTTGGCAGAAATTGAATTTTGTCGAAACAACTGATTCACAGTTATGGTCCATCATTCTAGTTTTTCATAAGTTGTGTAGTAAAAAAACAAATCAAGAGGTTCATCAGCATATTGCAGAAGGGTGAAGTATCGTATGATATAAGAAGCGATATAAATTCGCTCTCTCGAGGTCCGTTGGAAAACATTCCAGAATTGACTTGCGTCCATACGATAGATAAAGCGATGTTCATTTGCTTCAGGAACGTCACCGAGGCAGCAGTAAGAAAAAATGCCTTTTTTCTGAAGCCAGGTCTAATGTTTCCGTATATCTCTATGTCACTTTCTTCCACAAGTTACATAAGGCTATCGCCGCCGCCGAACACACCTCGTGTTGAACTGCACCACACTCTCGCGCAATGCATTGCAGACCGTCGTCGTTATCAACTTCCATCCTCTCCTTCCGGCAGCGCTACGCGCTCATCGCCACCTTCTACGTAGCGCAAATACGTGCTTTCGCACTGATTCGAATGTAGTAAGCATTTTTTGTACTTTTTACGGGCTAATTAGGCTTTAAATAAACCATTTACTAAACTGTGATCCCCACGCGGTGCGGGGTTGATGTCATGCTTTGCTACAAGGTTTTCGTATTGCGCCAGTCAGTCCGAAACACGTATTTGCTAGTTAGTCGAAATGAAATCCAAATAAAAAAATACTTGAGTGCACGTGCATGTGTCCAACTTATCAAGGCTTAGTGGATGGGAAATCAGCCGTTTCTTTTCGCTAATATGAGAGCTTTGGTTGCGTCGTTGCAACGAATGTAACAAAATTCGCCCTTGTTAATGGGATGATGCTTATTGCTGAAGCGATTAAACTGCTGTGATTGTTTTGTTATTGCACAAAAAGTCTCATTCTAGGAGCTTAGTAACACGAAGCTTCATCGACAACTAGCTTAACACCTCGGTGGGACCGACGCACATATGTGACTTCCAGTCACGTGATGTCCTTTGCCAACTGCTGCGGTTTCATGGCCTCAAATATGTTCGTGCCATCACGTCCTCCCGTACCACGTTTCTTTTTGCTTGGTGTCCACTGTCTCACTCTAACATTGACTTGTTTTTAAGTCTGGCTTAAACTATAGCAGACTTCACATTTTTACGGTTTCTCCTGTTATATACAGATACCCGGAGAACTCATGTAATTGTCCACAATAATGACGTTGCCATGCAGCAAGATCACATGATCTATTTCTGTCCCATCCCCTTTACACGTACAAGAGATGCTGAAAGTCATTTCAGATCACTTGAAAACCTTTTAGAGTTTAAGTTTGACTTGTATATTGATTTACTGATTTGAAAATGCTGCTAATAGCATGCCAGAAGTATGCGATAATTCGCTTTTACTTGGTTTGAAAAAATAAACCTAAAAAAAAACGTAAACCATGGTTACGTAATTCGTTCAAAAACTGATCACCTCGATGTTGTCCTAAGGCACTTTTAAAGTCATTCGCTATTCACATTGAAATTGAAAAAAAAATCACTCTGAAGATGGCATATGCGGCATAATAATAATAATAATAATAATAATAATAATAATTGGCTGGTTTTGGGGGAAAGGAAATGGCACAGTACCTGTCTCATATATCGTTGGACACCTCAAACGCGCCGTAAGGGAAGGTATAAAGGAGGGAGTGAAAGAAGAAAGGAAGAGAAAGGTGCCGTAGTGGAGGGCTCCGGAATAATTCCGACCACCTGGGGATCTTTAACGTGCACTGACATCGCACAGCACACTGGCGCCTTAGCGTTTTTCCTCCATAAAAACGCAGCCGCCGCGGTCGGGTTCGAACCCGGGAACTCCGGATCAGTAGCCGAGCGCCCTTACCACTGAGCCACCGCGGCGGGTGCATATGCGGCATGATATTAGCATATTTCGGTGTTTGTGAAACATATGCATATTTCGATGTTTGTGAAAGGCTGACGAAGAAAATAAAAGTTCTAGTGAATGCTTCTCAGCCAACAGTCGTACAAAAAAAAGCGCAGCGCTTGCAGCCAAACGTGCACTTCTCCAAGAGCAGGACGTAATGATTAGGAGCGAGTCTGAACTGACCGGCAGAAATTCTGGATGTTCACAACGGGCGTATGCATGCCTTATTCCTTTTTTTTAGGTGCTAAAATTTCACTTTTCGGAGTAGACAGAAGAATGTCAAAGAAGACTAAAGTATAGTCTACTCAAGAAACAAGTGCACTATTAGCTCACAGCTTATTGTACCGTTATTTATTTTCGCATGTATTGACAAAAATTATTTCTTGCCTTCGCATCAGCTTCCACTGCTTGAGTTAGTACAAAACGCTAGGGGTGTTCGAATAGTACCTTTTTTCCAAAACTAATTGAATGCGAATAATGTAGCGACGCTTCGCATTTGAATACGAATCTGATTGTGATAGGACCAGTTCGAATATGAATCCAATATTAGTAGGGATGGTTGCTACTTGTGTGAATATTCGTACGAAACGAACAATCGTGAGAAACATTGGTGTTACGATTCTGTAAGTTTAAAAGTTCTGAAGTTAAAGCCATAACTACTAAATGACGCAACAACTAACCAATCGAAACACGAAGTCACTACATGAACTCTTGATACTATCAAGTTTATAGGTATAGAAAAATTAAAATTTTCTATGATAGGTCAAAGACGCTTTTTCAAAGCATTTCACTCCATAAAAGCCGAACTACAGACCGTGGGAAGCCTTGTACCCATTAGAAAACTGGCGGGTACCCGGCGGCACTAGAACCGCGCCGCTGGAAATGAGACTGACGGTACCCACATATCATCTACGGCCTCCGAGATCGAGCATCAAGCCAGGGTTCTCCTGTATTTGCTTGAGTCCTACCGCGTACGTCCAGTCTTAGAGGCCACGTACAAGCATTATGAACGCGACCACACAAATGGATCGCGTCGTGGCGCTGACCTCTTAATATCCGTCATATTTTCGCGGAAACGGGTGCGTGGCGTCGGTGTGGACCGTTTTTTGAACACCGTCGGAAAAAAATACGGCGGGCCTTGTTCGTACTTCCGGCCATTGTTACACAGCTATTCTAAATGTTTAAGACATATCTGATTTGGTTCTAAAGTGTTTAAATATACGGTGTTTGGTTAGTTTCAATAATCGAATAGGAGGATATTCGAGCCGCTATTCGAAATTTTTGAATATTCGCACACCACTACAAAACACTGCACCAAGATATACGAATTCGTTCATACGCTCAAGGTGATTAAACGATTTTTTCTGTCAGATATAATCCAAATGGGAAATTTCGGAGTGTTTGTTTTGGTTATGTTTGGCCTTAGGTTCGGCCTCACGTTTGGCCTCTGGCTCGGCTTCATGTTCAGCATCATGCTGGTCCCGATCCCGACCAAAGGTCGCCTGAATTTGTCGAGAACTCTAGCTAAAAATTTAACGCTTAAAACTGCAGCAGAATACTGCCTATCCGGTCTTGTGTAACGGTTTACGACTGCACCAAATTTTTGGTTGACAGAGAGAGCGCTTTTCGAAAAAACTCTTAGGAATATCGCCTGCTTCAAAGTTCCACTCGTGTCGGTTTGCAATAAATGGTCAAGAACTTTATGGTTATTTGTGTGTAATTTCTGAAAAGAACTCAGGTTAGCGCAAAGGTAAATGACGGGTCCGCGCCATCATCATGATCACGTGCTACACGAAATGGTTAATACAGACTTCAATGGTAATGAAAGAATTATAAGTGAGCTTTTCATTAAGAATTATGGACTTCAACAATTGTTCCAGAAATGAGACGGACTGCATTTCAGAAATGCTGTTAGTGGGCTATAGACCTTTGCAATAAGGGCTCCCTGGGCGCTGCCATATTGTTCACTGGACAATCCTGAGCACATCGCGCTGTCAGAGTGGAAGTGGCGGTGGAACCGGTTTCGAACAGTCCAGAGAGGAGGCATTTCGAGAACTCCCTCGCCCGATGCAAAGGTCTATACACTCTCTGTATGCATCCTGTGATCTCACGGTAACTCACATTAGCGCAAAGGTAAATGACGGGTCCGTGCCCTCATCGTGATCACGTGCTACATGAAATAGCTAATAAAGACTTCCATGGTAATAAAAGAATTATAAGTGAACTGTTCATTAAGAATTACGGACTTAAACAACTGTTCTAGAATTGAGATGGACTGCATTTCAGAAATGCTATTAGTGGGCTATACACTCTCTGTATGCATCCTGTGTTCTTACAGTGTAATGGCTCCTACGGACATATCCGCACTGTGGAATCATTTTATTTCTCCCCTGTCTTTCTTTCTCTCCCTTCATCCTCTCCCCAACGTGTATGGTAGCAAGAAGGGCACTACCTTCTTAACCTCCATGCATTTTCATTACTCTCTCTCTCTCTCTGTTACTGTGCTCTTAAGGTAACAAAACGTTTTAGCATGATGCGGCTCAGTTTTAAGGCCTATTTTAAAACACTTAGCAGTAAAGATACGTCCGCGTATTGCAGTTCACACTATTTTTGACGTGGCTTTCTGCAGAGAGAAGGCAAAGTTTCATTCGTCAAAGTGTTATCACGTTTTTTTTGTATTTTCTCTAAATTTTCTGAGGTCTACCACCATTTTTCCCAGATAACGCAGTTACGCTATTAATCTTTGTTTATGTGTGTTTCTGACACTTCAGCTTTTGAGTCTTTTTGAAAATATTAAGTTTTGATCTAAATCCATGACGCCCAGAATTAAGTGGCCTTCCCGCATACCATGTATACGTGAGAATTGCCTATGCTGTCGCATTTAACACCTAGCTTTCAGCAAGTGCAATGAGATTGGCCATTGAGGTGTTTCATGCATTATTTTCACCAGCTATATATTGCAAGGTATTGTCTTCACAAACTGTCTGTGAAGAATTCTTATTTTTGGGCTCATCTGCAGGAAGCTGTAGAATGAAAGTGAACAGTCAGCACAAGGACAAATGGGATTGTTTCTTCTATTCTGAAGATGCCTAATCGGCATTATTTCTTCCGAGGGCAAATCTTGAGAGCAAATAGAAAGGTGCGATTTTCCATCGCAGTAATGATCGAGTAATCAGTTCGTATAATGTTTTCCCTTTTGAATTGGGGCCACGTGCACATGCAAAGCTGTGATAATAGGGGCAAGTTGTTCCTTTAGGGCATATAAGCTCTTAAAACAATGCTAACATTGTAACGGAAAACTCCTGCCTTTAGTCGGTCGTTCTACGAATGAGGGCATTTCTTGGCTGCCATACGTGCCGCCAGCCTTGTGATCTAATAGGATTTGTTCGTAAGAAAGGCAGATTTTGGTTCAAGTACCTGCTGTCAACAAAAGCAAAATTCTTGGATTTGCCGGGAGACAACGAAGAGCACGCCCATAATATGCGAGGTCCAGCAGAAGCGGGAACCGATCATCTCTTTTAGTGCGAAAGCGCTGTCATACTTACCAGCACCAACCAAGAGTCTTTTGCTCTTTGGATCTTTTGCCGTCACCTTGCAACAGCGACACCACGTTGAGTTAAAAAACAACTCGCATCAAGAACTACGACTGGCAGTCCAACCCGCGGAGCTTCGCTGGCCACAGCGCGAGAGCTCTAGGCTATAGCCGCCGCCGAGCACGCCTCGTGTTAAGGTGCCACACACACTCGAGCTGGCATTGTAGATCGTCGTCTCCATTAGATTCCATCTGCGGCGCGAACAGATCAGATCGGCTTAACCTCCGTCAGAGCTTAACGTGAGTCTAATATCGCCGCCAGACGTGCCTACGACCCAGCCCAGCAAAACCACGAGCTAACCAGGCTAAACACATCATTTTGCTCGCCTAATCGGTTCAACAATGATAAGCCCTACCAATTTTGTTGTTTTGAACACTACACGTGGGTGCTTCTTACGAGACGAGGCGGAAAAAACTGCAGCAGTTGTAAGCCAAGCTTATTCCGGACCAACTGAAAAGCCGTTGTCATCAATGCTAGTTAGTTAGTTATATTGATTTTAATGGCGCAAAAGCAACTATGGCTATGATGCGCCAAACACAAGGTTAGGTTCTTGTTAAATGTTACACTTTTTATACCTAGAGTTTGTTTAAAACATTGGCTTCATTAAGAAACTTAAAAATGCTTGAAAGATCAACCAGTGCTTGATCACCTAAAAGCAACTTGGGGTGTAATGGGATGTATTCATTGTATTGTGTTGTAAAATATTTTTTTCTTAGTTGTTCCAGTTTTCTACATGAAATTAAAATGTGGTTTACAGTGAGTACATCGCCGCACATTTCGCAAAGAGGTTTGTCTTGTTTTGTCAGTAAAAAGTTGTGTGTAAGGTGTGTGTGCCCAATGCGCAGCCGACATAAAATAACTTCGGTAAAACGTTCTTGATGTCTACATGATTTCCATTCTCCTAAAACGGGTTTTATAGAATGCAGTTTGTTGTTTGCCTGTTCTTCCCATGCAGCCTGCCACTTAATTCTGAGTTTACTGTGCACTAATTTCAAAAAATCCCTGTGTGGTATGTTATCTTGTTTTATTTGATCAATTTGAGCTTGTGCTGCGCATGCATCTGCTCTCTCATTACCTACAATTCCAACATGGCTGGGCACCCAGCAGAATATAATGTTATGATTTTGTTTTTTTATTTTAATTATGTTATGTATGATGTTTCCTATAATGGGTTCAGCGGCGTTTCTACAGTGCAGCGCTTTGAGCATACTCAGTGAATCGGTGTAAATGACGCTATTTTTAATGTTTTCTTTTACTATTTGGTCTACGGCTACAAAGACTGCATAACTCTCAGCAGTAAAAACCGATGCATACTGTGGCAGTCGTATCATTTTTTCATTTTTGTCTTGAATTACTGCACATCCAACATGACTTTCTGTTTTTGACCCATCAGTGTAGAATTCAGTGAAGGTGTCATATTTTTCTTGCAGTTCAAAGAATTCTTGTAGTATGAGCTGATGTGGCATTTCCTTTTTATGTAAGTGTGTCAGTGTGAAGTCGCACACTGAAGGCAGGTTGTACCATGGTGGTAAATTTTCATATTTTTGTGCAATATTCGGCAGGGCATCCAGTACTCCTAACTCTTCACATTTATCTTCAAAGCGCATTATTAGTGGCCGGATGGATTGTGGTTTATTGTTAAATAATCTTTTGGATGGGCACTTGGTAACAATGGGATAGCAGAGATGTTTAGGGAGAGAACGGGTTTTTAGGATGTACGTGCATGTTAGTGCGACTCTTCTATCCTCTAGTGTGGGCTCATTAGCTTCAACGTAAAGACTCTTTACCGGGGATGTTCTATAAGCTCCAGTTGATAGGCGCAAACCAAGATTATGAACAGGGTCCAGTCGTTTTAAGTAGGATGCTCTTGCCGAACCATATACCACACACCCGTAGTCTAGCTTGGAGCGCACCAAAGCGCGATATATTTGCAATAGGCATGCTCTATCGGACCCCCACCGTTTTCGTGAGAGTACCTTTAATACATTGAGGGCTTGGGATGCTTTCTTTTTCAGGTTGTTAATGTGTGACAGAAATGTAAGTTTCTTGTCAAAAGTGACGCCTAAAAATTTATGTTCCTGTTTGACTGGCAGTGTGGTTTGATTCAAGCACAGATTGGGATCGACCTGTAGGCCTCGTCGTAATGAGAATAAAACAGCTACTGTTTTTTGAGGGGAGAACTTGAATCCATTTTTCTCTGCCCAAGCAGCCAGTTTATTGAGTGTGATTTGTATTTGTCTCTCGCAGGACAGTATGTTGGAAGAAGTGTATGCTATCTGTATGTCGTCTACATAAACTGAATACATTACGGACTTAGGTATTACTTTGGCCAAAGAATTCATTTTTACTATAAAGAGTGTCGTACTTAAAATGCATCCCTGGGGTACGCCGTTCTCTTGGGTGAATGTCGTTGATAGAGTTGCTCCCAGACGGACTCTGAATGTGCGGTTAGTCAGGAAATCGTTCAAGCAGTTCAGCATCCTGCCACGGATCCCTAGGTCTGCTAGGTCATGGAGGATGCCGAACTTCCACGCGGTATCATATGCCTTCTCCAAATCGAAGAAGACACCGATACAGTGCTGTTTGTGGATGAACGCCTCTCGGATGGTGTTTTCTAGGCGGACAAGGTGATCAGTGGTCGAGCATGCTTTCTTAAATCCACATTGATGTAAATCTAAGAGTCGGCGAGATGCAAGTGTGAAGGTCAGTCTAGTGTTTATTATGCTTTCGAAAGATTTAGCGATGCAGCTGGTGAGGGCTATCGGTCTGTAATTGTTAGGACTTGTTGGTTGTTTTCCGGGTTTCAGAAAAGGTACTATTATTGCTTTCTTCCACTCCTCAGGTATATTTCCAGTTGTCCATATTTTGTTAAAGAATTTCAACAATGCCTGCACGGCAGCCTCAGAGAGATGGGCAAGCATTGCGTAATGCACATTATCTGGGCCTGGTGCTGTCTTTTTACCAGAAGATAATGCCCTAATCAATTCCTGGAGTGTGATGGGTTGATTGTAGTCCTCGTGCATACCTGCTGCAAATGGAAGTTTTTGTTTTTCTGCTATTGCTTTGTGCTTCTGGAACGTGTTTGTGTAATTGGACGAACTGGAAACTTCAGCAAAATGCTCACCTAGTATGTTGGCCTGTTCTTCTAATGATGTTTGTGTCCCGGGTGTAGTCAACAGAGGAAGTGTGAAAGGGGTATGGTCACTACTGAATCTTCGAACTTTTTCCCACATTTTTTTTGAGGTTACTGAGCTGTTTATAGAGGACACATATTTCTGCCACGAGGATTTCTCGGCAGTTCTCCGAACGAATCGCGCTCTGGCCTTGGCCCTCTTAAAGGCAATCAAGTTCTCCGCTGTGGGATACCGACGCAGAGAGCCCCAAGCTTTATTTTGTTGTTTTTTTGCCAATGTGCATTCTTGTGTCCACCATACTTTATGTTTTTTGTGTACGAGTCCTGTTGTTTGTGGTATGGCTAGTGTAGCGGCCGATATTATGCATGTAGTAAATTTTCCATTAATTTCGTCTATGCTGAGATCTTCACAAAATTCTTTTTCTAGTGTGGCACTTGCTGTAAAAAGTGACCAGTCGGCGAGGTGAAGTTTCCAGCGCCGTGGTCTTGTGGGGATGACTGCAGTAGACGATGAGAGGCTGATGATAATAGGTAGGTGATCACTTCCCAGGGGGTCATTTAAAACATCCCATTTAAAATCTGTAAAAAACGATGGTGATGCGAAAGCTAAATCGAGAAAGCTCATTTTTGCCGAGCTTGGGCAACAATAAGTTGCTTTTCCTGTATTTAAAAGACAGATGTTATTTGAGAGGATAAAATCTTCGATTGTTTGCCCCCTAGAGTCGCAGCGCTCGCTTCCCCAAAAAGGGGAGTGAGCGTTAAAATCCCCAACTACCAGATATGGCTCTGGAAGTTCATCTATCAATTCTTCTAGATCATGGACTGTTAGTGTAAAATGTGGAGGAATGTATACGGAACAGATTGTTAGTGTTTTATAGCTGACGATGCTGACTGCAACCGCCTCAAGTTTTGTATTGAGCTTGATTTCTCGAGCAGGGACGCCGCTTTGGACGACAATTGCGACGCCTCCTGAGAGTCGATTTGCCTGCCCGCGATCGCGTCTAAAAGTTTGATAATGTTTCAGGATATGTACATGTTGTGGACCAAGATTGGTCTCCTGAAGACATAAAACTATGGGTAACATTGACCCTAAAATATTTGTTATGTCACTATAATTCCGCATAAGTCCTCTACAATTCCATTGAATTAAAAAAAGCCATGCTTGTGTTTTTAAAAGAAAATGAAAGGAGATTTACTTATGAGGTGGGCCCGTTATGAGGGGCCTGTCTTTTTTTCGCTCAAGAGAGCTGTTCCGCCGCTGTAATGGAGGCGGGGTGGGTGTTGTATCCATCACCTCAACAGAGGTGCTGGAGGACCGCGCAGCCGCGGTTGTGTTAGTTTCAGGCCTCTCCCGACGGGGGGAGGTCCTGCGGGATGCCGACCCATGGACCGGCGGTCCCTGCTTTGGCAGTGACAGGGCAGCTTTCGCTGACCCTGCCTGGGGCGTGGATGGCCCTGCCATAGGCTCGGTGGGAGCGGCCTTGGCAGGTGCCGGAGTGCTGTGCGGTGCTACGCCCCTGCGCACCACATCAGCGAAGTTTTGTTTTGCTGTGAAGGAGAATGTGTTTGTAAGCTCAAAACGCCTTCTCGCTTCTTTAAAAGAAATGTTTTCTTTGGTCTTTATGGTGATAATTTCTTTTTCTTTCTTCCAGGACGGACACGCCCTGGAGTATGCAGCATGTTCTCCTTCACAGTTTGGACAGCACAGGGCTGCGTCACATACATCAGACTGGTGATCCTTAGAGGCACATTTTGCGCAAGTTTTACGACCGCGGCAGCTCTGTGAGCCGTGGCCGAACCTTTGGCAGTTGAAACACCTGCGAGGGTTTGGTATGTATGGTCGTACATTGATTTTCAAATATCCCACGTCGATTGTGTCGGGCAGGGTGCTGGTGTTGAACGTCAGGATCATGTGTTTTGTGTCTATTTCCTTGTTGTCCTTCCGGATTTTGATTCGGTGGACATCTATGACGTCTTGGTCGATGAGCACTTCGAGCATTTCTTTTTCAGTTATGTGAAGGAAATCATTTTCCGATATTACGCCTCGGACAGTGTTTAGTGAGCGATGAGGAGTCACGGAGACCGGGATTTCCCCTATGAACGTTAGGTTGGAGAGCTTAGAATGTTGGACATTGTCACACAGTTCGAGCAGTAAGTCGCCGCTGGCCATTTTTGACAGCTTATAACCAATGTCTAGGGTTTCAGTCAAGCACTTTGACACAAGGAAGGGGGATATTATTCTTGCCTGTTTATCTTGTTGTTCACTGTGGATCACATGGTATTTGGGGAAAGTTACTTTTCTTTTTTGAAAGAAGTTGTCTGCCTCGTTCCGCCCTCTTTTGAGAGAGCGATCAGGTTTTGAAAGTTGGGGAGCCATAAAAAAACTTTGTTTTTCGGTCATGGTGCCAGCCACCCACCACGGAGTCCAACAAGGGGACGGGACAGGAACTTGATAGCAAGTCCTGCCCACGCCAGCTGTACACCTCAACTATAACCAAATATGACGCAACTCAGGGTAGTTGGTCACACAAGGTTAACCCTCGCCGCCAGGAAAAAAGGAAAAACCAAGAAGTGAGTAGGATATAGGAGAGTTGTGAGACAGAGATAGGAAAGTTAAAGATGAAGAGGAGGATAGGAAAAGGCGACTGCCGATTCCCCCCGGTCGGGTCAGGCCGGAGGTGCCGTCTGCAGGAAGCTGGGGCCAAAGTGGTGTGTTGCTTCCGCCAAGGGGCCTTAAGGGTCCAAACGCTCGGCATCGGCTCAACCACCAGGATCCCCTTTTCCCCGGACACGGCGATGCCACGCACGGCGAGGCGCGGGTGCTCGGGTCCGTGGTGATGCACAGTTCACCATCATCCCCTTGCGGAGATGTCCCTGCGGATGCTCGGGAACCCGCGGTGTCGCCACTCACCGTCGCGACGCCTGCAAGCTGCAGGCGCCCCCCTGCGGGGTTGTCATCAATGCATTTCCGTCTAGTGGGGTCTATGTTGGCGCCGCTAATGTTCCGTGTCGTGTTATGCTTGGTCAGCTGAACGGCTGGTAAAAGTAGATGCGTTGCAGTAATTGAGCGACATCGCACAGGGGGCACAGTCATGAAATCGTGCAGTTGTGAGTGCAAAACCAGGTAGCACGCTGGGAAGCCTTCAAGTAAGCAATGACTCGTTTAGCGATTACCTAGAAGATAAAATCCCCTCATCAAGGAAGAATGTACCCTCAACGAAAGCATGTCATGGTTATGTTTAGAACTGTCGTAACCCAAATGCAGTTTAGGAGCTGCACTCAGTTACAGTGAAAGGCAATAAAAAGATAAAATAGACGGCGGGAACTTCGTTCTAAATACCGTATGCGGACATTTTCTTGAAAGATATACTCTGTCTCGGCATGCTTTACATTCTTCATTATTCCGAATTCTATTTTTTTAAAGAAAGGAGGAAAATACAGAGTCACTGCGACATGCAGTGGTGCTAACAGGCATTTTAGACAAACGTAAACAATGTTGACAGGTTAGAAGGTATAGGTAAAATCAATTTGTCCGGGACACAGGAGCTTGGCTTTGTCTTATTTTTTTTTGAGTACGCGGGCGGTAGGGAAAAAATGGGTCACCAGCGTTTTTGCCTTTTTGTGTGTCTTAAGTTCGTCTCTTCGCTGGAGCTCAACACTAAACATTAAAGAAAGGCCGTTCAAGTGAAGCAAGTTACAAAACGTATAGACGTGGCCAACACGCAAGTGCTTCTCAACTGACATTCATGCTCTCCAGACCACACTTATGGGCCGTCCCTACTATTCAGGAGGCCCAAAGACCACCAACAAATGACATACACAGAAAGCACGTGTCAACGCCATAAAAGCCATGCGCACGAGCGGGCGGAAGGGCCTCTTTCAGAGCAGGACCCAAAAGAGACTCAAATAAAAAGAACCACGTGGACCTCGCAAAAGCCGAGTGTCAACGACACGGTTTCACCATCATCGCAGAACCGCCGCCGGTGACACGTGGGCGTATATTCAACCGACGACGGCTCCCTGCGGCTCCCCTTTTGGATGACATGGGGATGGTGGCCGCCTATGCCGGACGACGACGGAGGGGGCAGACACGCCGACCCTAGCAGGCGCTCGGCCAGCTTCTTTTTTATTGAATCGCTGTAGGTTCTTTCCCTCTTCGCGAATGAGTGCGCAGGATGGTTTGCCCGGAGAAGTTCCCTCATAACGATGGCACGGCCCATGCGGCCAGGCCATTCAGCTCCACGCGCTTCGCCCTTTGCATGCAGTGTCCGTTTATAATCCTTCCGCGGAAGCGTTGCATGCAGGGCGTGCGTGCAACCGCTATGGCTCTCTTGCGTAACAGGGCTGCCTACTATAAGGCGACCCGTTGCGTGCGCAGACAGGGAGGCGGTGCAAGGCACACCCTCGCAGGGCGCACGGACCTGGCCAGCTTGTCGGTGCGACGCCTATAGCCTTAATATGGCCGTGATTCGCCATCCTTGACATATTACGTATACATATTATACCGGGTGTGTCAGACTATTCAATACTGGCTTTTCCTTGAAAAGCGATGTAAGATACATCGGTGTGGTCTGTGAAAGTTTATTGGACGCTAAGGCGGCTATTATTTAAGTGATAGAGTGCAATAAAAATAGGAATAATTACCTAAAGTCGACGAATCAGATAAGTAGATAAAGAGAGGGGGGAAAGGCAGGGATGTTAACCAGTAAAGCTTTCATTTGGCTACCCTACACTGGGAAATAGAATGAAGGTATTAAAAAGAGAAGAAAGAAGGAACGGGAAACACAGTGACAATCTGTCAGTTAAGGCTGTCGTTCGTAAAAAAAAGAACAGTGCTTTGTAAGCCTTGACGAATCAGTTTTTAGGCATTGATCTTAGGGGTGAAAATTACACTGAAAACTTGAAGGCCGTCAAATTGGGAGGCGAGACCAGTTGTTAAAATTGTGGAACTTGCAGTGTGTTTCTAGAGATACAAGGTGAAAACGACGCTTTTGATGACTCGTTAAGTTGGCTTTACCACGAAGGACACTGTTGAATTGAGCCGCGCAAATTTTTAATGCTGGAAACACTTATGTAACTTATATGCTCTTCCACATGTGAGATCTTCACGCTGATTTTATGACGATAGCGCACGTAGCGATGACATTTTAGCTCATTTATACTCTTGGTACCATTAAGCATATGCTGAAGTTAAACGCTGACAAAACCAAGTTCGTATTCTCCAGCTGTCCCCAACGACAAACTCTATATGTTTCTACCATTTCCATAAGACCGCATTTCTTATCAGTCAGCAAGTCATCATTATTTCTAGGAGTACAATAGGATCATCATAAAAAAATTTGAATCCCATATACCTTGCATAAGATATAAGTGTGAGGAAAATATGAACGAGTTCTGATTACTTTTCTTAAGCCATAAGCTGGCTTACGAGTCGTAATCAGAACTCATTCATACTCATCCATTTTACAACTCGTTCATACGTCCGCAATTCACGTATTGTGTAGCATTCTGGGGCAACACTTACAGTAACTCATTTTACTTTTCGCAAGTAGGTCAAAATAAAGCAGTCCTCATAGCAAAGTACGGATTTTTCGGTTTAAACGGTCAGTTGTTCCTATATTCACTGTAAATTGTGCCCGAAACTTCAGTCGTCGAACATAGCCTTTGTACCTTCTTATGCAAGGTAATAAAATAGACAAATCTCATTTCCCATTATTCTCCACTCAGAGCTTACAAATACTAATGCCACGAGATTTGCTATTTGTAGGAAATTAATCCTACAAAAATTACACACAAATTGCTCTAGCAAAAACTTCATTTTTCATCGTTTTTTTGTGGAACATTTATATATATATATATATATATATATATATATATATATATATATATATATATATATATATATATATATATATATATATATATATATAGAGAGAGAGAGAGAGAGAGAGAGAGAGACAACTGCTAAATATATATAAATGACAAAAAAGCGCTAATTTTTCGCAAAAATTATTCAGCTGATTTTCAAACAACGCACTAGGATTATTAAAGTTATTGCACTGGACGTGAACTGCATATTTGCGACCTGTGCATTATTTATTCCAAATGCAACAGCATCACTACCTGTTTTGCTCTCCTTTACTTCCTTGTTATTTTGCATTACAGAACCCCTGCATTTATTGTTATATCGGTGTATGCTCTTGTATATTTGCATATACCTTTCACAACCATAGTGCTACCCATGGAGATGACTGTGTAATTGTTCACTGAGATTTTATTACCGCTGATTTGATTGCACGATTACTATCTTTTTCTTATTAATATAGGAGGTCCTATTGCAGTGTTTGAACACGTGACTTCTTTTTCTATAGCTTTTCTCATGTTGTGCTGAGTTTTCCCTAACAATAACTCTAACTCTGATTCTCAATATGCCACATGGGAAAAGCAACTTGACGATTTCCGAAAAACGCGTCTCTTTCGCGTTAGATATCTCGAACCAAAATGCAGATTGCGAAATTTCAAAGACAGGGCTCGCTTTTGGTTTTGAGGGCGCTCAATTTCTCAGCGTAATATCGCGCCCTAACACCAAGAATTTAAAAGCTGATTAGTTAACTTTAGTTATTTGTTCGTCTTTTCATTGCACTCCCAAATAATTTCTGACTTGCCCTACCACAAAACATGCACAGACTGCATCCTTCGCGGCTTTAAAAAAAACAGTGTGAAATAATTAAAACGCCTTGTATACCATAAAAAGCCAGTCTCCGACTGAAACGTCACAATTTTGATATGTTTCACTGAAAAGCGTGGTTCAACTTTGTTTTACATTAAACACGCGTATGCTTCAGTGTGTGTATGTATGCGTTTGCATTTGTGTGTATGTGTTTGAGTTTTTGTGTATGTTTAACAAAACATACAACCTTTGTCAAAATTTAGAGCCTGAGGAGTTTCTTTCTAAGCAGAGACGCGGGGCTCTCTAGCACGTCAGGAAGTTTAAATTTTTGGAGGGTTTAAGGACGCGAGCAACTTTCACTATCGGCCGGTTTGGAACACCGGCGACGCTCCACGCTGCAGCGTGCTAAGCAAAACCCAGGTGGGGTGAATATTCGGCAAGTTATCTCAGATCATGAATGGCAGTTTATCAACATCCCTCACGAGAAAAATATGCAACAGCTCTATCTTACCGGTACCCACCAACGGGGCAGAAACCCAGAGGCTAACGAAAAGGGTTGCACTTAAGTTACTGACAACGCAGCGAGATATGGAAAGAAAAATTATAGATGTAACGTTAAGGACGAGGAAGAGGGCAGAGTGGGTCAGGAGAAAAACGTGGATTAATGGCATCCTAATCGAAATCAAGAAGAAATGCACTTAGGCAGGTCATGCAATGCGAAGGCTAGATAACCGATGGTCGTTAACGGCAACGGACTGGATACCAACAAAAGACAAGTGTGGCAGGTGACGTAAGAAAGTTAGGCGGGCGGATGGGATTAAGAAGTTTGCGGGGATAAGTTGGCCGCAGCTGGAACCGGACAGGGTTAGTTGGAGATATATGAGAGTGTGTCCTGCAGTGGGCATAGTCAGGGTGATCGTGTTAAAAACAGCATTCAGATTCGATTGTCTTCGCTGAACTGTGGCGTTCCATTGCCTACGCGCGTGGTGCATCGATTTTAGGAATAGATCTGCGGAAACTCAGGAGAGAGAAAGAGAGCAGGTTGAATTAGCAAACTCGTTAACGATATACCTACTATTATGAACGGGAATAATTGTACGTAGGCGGCAGGACTACTGTCAAGAACGGAGAACGTGTTACTCTCCAAGCGAACAGAGTTGATTTCTAAGACAAAAACGAAGCTGGAGGCGGGAGATTGCCCTGTCGGTGGGATTCAATGAGGATATCTTCTGGAATAGGGTGCGACCAGACTAAGCGTTCAGTATTATCCGGTAGGGCCCCTTTACGCCAGTTGCCATAGCTGGGGAGCCGCGGTGACGACAATTTTCGGTGACAGAGACAGCATACAAACAAATCTTCGAGCAAAATGTGACACCTTCGTTTTAAAAGTGACACTTAAATGCGTAGGCTCCTTTTCGCGCACTTTATGACCATACGTGCGTAATGATACTTAAATGTTCCTTTAAAATTCTGCTCTGAAACTTGAGGCAAGCAGATAACATGATAGGGAGCTTACTAAAAGGCTTGATCGCTGAAAAGGTTTAGAAAAATTCCCCAAGATGGAGTAGATTTTATAATAAGGAAGTAATTACTCATTGGCATCCACCCAAGCGCAGCCATACGGTTACAGCGGAAAGCTGCAGAGCTTTTTCCTTTGTAGCCGTATGGCTGCGCGTGTGTGGGTGTCAATGAGTAATTACTCCCTTATAAGAAGACTTTACGCAGAGGACAGATTTGATTTATGAACATTGTGCAAGCAACCATGATAACAGTGCGCAGTGAAAATGCAACATGGTCACTTGGGCCGCTCCCACAATGCAGCCACAAAGACTGGTAGTCACCTTTGTGCAGTATTACTACCGCGCCCATGGTGAGTTTGTCTCGTTATAACCATTGATATCTCTTTCTTATAGCTGCTAACGTAATCATAACTTAATACTGCACATAAATAGATAAGACGATCATAAAGCACAGAAAATCCGGCATGCGTTATGTTCGTGTTGTCTCTCTACGCTGTGTAGTGTCCTGTGAGTCGCAATGAAGTAGACCAAATATCAGAAGTATTCAACTATAGGAAAGGTTGATTCACTCCTTTTTCTAGACTTCTCGGCTAAGGTAAAAATGTACTGAGACTTCAGCACGCATTATGCATAGATGTACACGCACGTATATGCATATCTAAAGTACTATCGTAGCGTAAAGATGGGTTGCGCAAAATAGACATTCACATCGAAGAAGACGGGACAAGTGCAATCGTGCGCTTGTCTCGTCTTCTTTCATGTGAATGTCTTTTTTGCGCAACCCATCTTGACGCTACAATGAACCAACTTGCCAAACAACTCATCCTGCTGAAGTACTATTGCACTGCTGTGTTATTTTGTTTCAACATGCGTGTTATAACGCCATTACTACTTTCCAGTCACTCTTGTCGCCGGGCTGGGAATGTTTTAGTGCGACTGCAACAAATTTGTTATTTAGAAAACAAAAACTGTTATCGGGCATGAAATTCAGCCATTGGCTGGTGGGAAGGGACCACACCAGACCGGATAATACCCGTATACCGTAGGGGCTTGACGGCACCACACCGGACGAATGCCATTGGCTGGATGCAAATTACCTCACTTCCGGCAGAGGCATCAACAAATTTAATCATGCATTTCCAACACATAATGTTATAAGATGTCCCTGTGAGATGCGCGCTTGGGAATTTCAAGAACACTACAATCGTGCATGCATTTGAAAGTTCTTGAACAAGTCCTGTGATGTCCGTATTTTACACGCACTTGAACAGCGGTAAGCTTCCGCAGCTTGCAAAGAGAGAAAAATTATCCAAGCGTCTTACTCCGTGCCACGTGCTTTTCAAAGAAAGAAGTGTGTAGCTCCTCAGCATGAAGTTTTTGGATTAGTCTACGCGCAACGAAATGATTTGAAGAGGAGGTAAAGGTAACACATATGAATAAAAATATTGCTTCATTAACTATTTAAAGAGCCGCCGCGGTGGCTGAGTGGTTATGGCGCTCGGCTGCTGTACCGAAAGACGCGGGTTCGATCCCGGCCGCGGCGGTCGAATTTCGATGGAGGCGAAATTCTAGAGGCCTGTGTACTGTGCGATGTCAGTGCACGTGAAAGAACCCCAGGTGGTCGAAATTTCCGGAGCCTTTCACTACGGCGTCTCTCATAGCCTGAGTCGCTTTGGGACGTTAAATCCGCATAAACAATAAACCATTAACAGTTTAAAAGAGACACAATGTCTAACAAGGAATTAAACACGATACGTTCATTAATTCAAGTATCGTTTATTACTGTTTATTAATCAAGTGAAAGTAACTTTAACCAATTCAGTTCATTTTTTCTTCTTTAATGAATTCTTTGATTCATTCATCGGGTCATTATGAAATGACAGTAAAAGTGCAATGTTGCGTACAATGTTTCGGATTCTTTGTCTTGCCTAAGAAAGAAAACAGTGGATCTCTCGTCTTGATGAAGGGCTCCCCGTGGATTTTGTTCGATAGTATTCTTATGATGTTATTCTACTCTACAACGTGATTTTTACCGGAAACCACCTGCCCGTCAAGGGGTGCTTCCGAGGAAGTCCCTAGATTTTTAATGACGACGGAAATATATATATATATATATATATATATATATATATATATATATATATATATATATATATATATATATATATATATATATATATATATATCGAAAGAATAGTCTTTGCGAAATGCCGCAGCGATGTGCGAGTACAGGTCTTCGTTTTGCGATTAAGAAATCTTCAAGTACCAAAACTTCTGCTTCTGCGGCAGTTGCAGCAACTCCGAAATCATTTATGCCTGTTGAAGTGGACAGGGAGGAATTGTGTCTGGGATTACTTGCGTAGATTTAGGCGTTCCGCTGGAATGGCACAGTAGATTATGTTCAACACGCTGATCGGGCACAGATACTGGACTAAATGGTGCAGCGGACTCTATTCCTAACGGTGGAAAACAAACACAGACAGAGAGACAGAAAAAACGCATAGCAGCATGCAAGCACAGGCGAGACGATAGAATTCTTAGAAAGGATTGAAATGACGACGAGGTGTACATCTTTTAAAGCATCGTTTGTTTATTTTCGCTCTCTTTTTTACATGACGTGTAAGGCGGCCTTTGTTATTCTTGTCATCATTGGTTGAGCCGTACATAAACCGGGTTCGTCTTCATTCCTCAGAGATCCTTGTTCGGCAAATAGCACACAAATGGACAACACAGCTTTATTGCGTCGCGGTCGGGGGAGTGTTATTTTTGTAGCTAACTAAAGCAACGCGCTGAAATGGGGTACAAAAATTACACACGGCAGACATTTCTACAGAAACTTTTGAGTTGCTGCATTTGAACTTCATCCGTTTATGTATGTTTAGTGCGTGTTAGTTAAGTAGTTAGCATGATATATTATTTAGTTTTATGAATAAGCGGAATCTGCACTGCTGTGACAATTATTCTTCCCCCGATTCTCAGCTGTGGACAAAAAGAACGGTCATTTTAAACCCCGTTTTCTGTAATGCTCCTGAAGTCACTTCTTTAGTGTCTAGCTCAGACATACGAATTACGTCGGCAACAACGCGCTATCACCAACGAAGATCTAGCCGTAATAGCCGTGTCCATAGGCAGGCACGGCCTTCCCGTGGGCCGAGTGGTAAGGCGCGGCGGCGGGCAGGCTGCTCTTGGTGCCTGGCTCGTTGGTGTTGATGACGGCGCGGAAGCCCAGCTTGTCGGCCACGTAGTGCACCCGCCGGTGGCGCCCGTCCGCGTCGGCCAGGTAGTACGAGCCTTGCACGGCGCCGTACCCCGAGCCGCTCTCGTGGCGGCCGTTGGCCGCTCCGTAGCCGTTCACAATGTCGTAACCGAAGCCGTAGTGGCCGTAGTCCTGGATGAGAAAGGGAAACTGCAGGCTCGCACAAAGTGTGCGGGGTGAACTGTTCCTGGTGGAGGTGGTGGTGTAGATATACAGGCGCGATTATCCTTACAGAATCCTGTCGGCAACTGCTCCGCATGAGTCACTGATTTAAAACAATGCGTCCATATTACTGACCCAGTAGACCAGTGTCCTCTAAAAAGTTCAACAGTGATCGTGACACTAATCGTCGCTTGGTTCAGGAGCCCTCAGGGTACACGATGCATGAGAAGTCATCCATGAGAACGTTCAGTATCGTTAGGCTTGCAGATGATGCGTTAGTCTTTTAAGTACAACTAGAAATTTGAGGGTTTGACTTTAGTTGGCATTGACGTTACAAAAAAAAGGCGAAGTGGTAAGCTATCAAAGAAAAAAAATTGGCGATGGTTTAGCTCTGGTTAAACCTGGAGTGACGCGATAGCTGCAGCGGGCCGAGTGGAACTTGGTCACGTGACAAACCACGTGACGAACCACGTGATCAGCCACAGTGCCGACCTGCCGGCAGCTGGTCCGCATCACGTGACCAACCACGTGACAACGTGGCGGCGCAGCCGCAGGGTGCAGCGCCGCCACAGGGTTGCTGTGCCGCCACAAAGTTGCAACGCCGCCACAGGATTGCAGCGCCGCCACAGGGTTGCAGCGCCGCCAGCGCCACGGCGCTGCCACGTCGAAGGTTCGGGAACCTACCGTAATGTAGCTATCACTACAAAATTTGAAAACCAACACCGCTTCAATAGCCCGAACAATGACTTCGTCTTAACTTCTATTGATTCATTGTTTCAGATGGCTGGAGGCTGGAGGCTGGAAAGACACTGCCTCCACAAAAATAGGTGGCCTGCATGTTCGCTTTCTCCTTTTTAAATCTACTGTGTAAAAGGAAATATGCGACAAAGGAAGAGGTGCTATACTGGGAAAATACTAAAAAGAATGTTTTGTCTCAAGTGAAGCAAAAGTAAAGATCAAAATAATAAAAAAATATTTTCTTACCCTGTCCTTCTAAGCAAAACTAATTCCACTGACTCGGTGTATCGCGGTTAGTTAATGAAATTAACAAAAGAGCTAGTCGCAGCCAGTATTTGGTATATTTGTGTGACAGATGAAAACTATACAAACATCTTGTTTCCTGTAGGTCCTGCTGTTTCCACCGTGGCCACCGTAGCCTCCTGCGATAACCAGCGCCGCTAGGGCCAGCACGACTGTCAGCTGAAAAAAAGCGTAGTCACGCACAGTCAGTGAAAAACTTTCTCGTGTTAAGCCAGTAACTAAGCAGTGCCGCGAGAATTAGCATTAACTACAGGCTTAAGTTAGTAAGGCAGCAGGAGAGGAAACTGGCTTTTTAAGCATGTTCAAGTGAATAAAGAAAAATAATTATGACGTTTAGAACAGTCTACGACACACTGGACACAACTAAAAAATGAAAAAAAGAGAGATTAAGGAAGAAAAATGTTCACAGCGCAATTTTTGTGCCCACCTCCTTCTTACATTGCACAGTGTCGTCATGTCAATTCAATAATCGCAAACCCTGCGTTTTACAGGCGCGCAAAACCGGCACCGCCATTCTTAATTTCCTCGGTCTGTAGAAATCCCCAATAGGGTCGCGTCCTTCAATCTGTAAACCTTTTTTTGGCCCTTGACGGTCAGCAGTTATCTAAATCTTCAATAACTAACCACCCGAGATCCAGGGTCGACAATGTAAGCAGCAAAGTTGAATAAAGGTAGAACCGAACGCCAAGTGCGCCAGAAAGGTAGCCATTCTAGAAGGCTTCGCCACTTGAATCAACTCTGCTTTCACCTACGACAGACTGTGTACGAGGCGCAACACCCAACTATCTCGGTGGAAGAGGCCGCCTTAATTATTCTCAAAGCCACAGAAGCGAGGCTATGCCGCTCCTGTCGCTCGGCTGGCAGGACGAGTAATCCACTCGCACCAACTTGGCCAGCCCAACTGACTTTGATTCAGGCACGCACCGCGCGTTCGCTCCAGCGACGCCGCTAACGAGAAGTGGCGGGGCTTCCCAGCTCGCGCCGCTTTTCGCTACGTGTCGCCGTTGGCTCGCAGTGAAGGGGCTTACCTGAGCAAGCATGGTGGCTGTAGCGGGTTCCGGGCAGGGTCTAATAGGTGTCAGCGCGGGGGCGCACTTTTATACAGAGGCCAGCGGAGGAGGAGAACACGTTTGAAAACACCCTGGCGTCTTTAGCTTTTATTATTCTTTTTTCAACTCGAAGAGACAAGTTTCCAGTTTGCCTGCTGGGTGCCACTGGCTAGGAATGCTGGCCTTTGTATGTTTCACTTTCTGTGTCACTCTGGGTCGAACTGGCGTGAGTAAGACACGCACGTAAGCCTCTTACGCACGCAAGGTGTCAGGTATACCGGCGATAGATTTGGGTGCCCTCGACGCGAGAGAGTGTATGAGGACATGCTTGCAGACACATTGACTAAAACAGGATTTTCGTATTAGCCGTTTTACGCCTTTCATCATTTTCAGCCACTTTTAATTTTTTAACGATCCTTGGTAAAAAACTGCAGCTTGATTCTTCGTAAACAAGTAGTATCGAGTAAGTTGGCCCGGTTTCGAACGCGCGTAGTTATGAAAGCTTTTTTTTATGTCACACGGGTTTCCTACGGTGTAAGCTAGAAAGCTACGGTCGTGCGAGGCAATGAAAACTATTTACGCTTTCATTGAACAAATGTGACAAATTTAGCGCAGATCTGTAACTTTTCATGCGGATTTCAGAACTGCACTTTAATTTTACCCAGCTTCTATATCTGTTGAGTAAATACAATAAACACTCTACTAATAAAGTCCTCTCCTGTGCGAGAAATATTTAAGAAGAAAGTGCTGAAGCTTCTGTATAAGCACGTTAAAAAAGCCCTGTTTTGCCTAATAACTCCCTTTATTATTGTTGTTTTTTCGATTCTCAGTACTAATAGTAATAAACGTTAAACTCCATCAAGCATAATAGCGTGAAAATGTTGTTACAAATACAACTTTAAAAACCTGTTTCTTGAGCACACAGAAAAATTTAACTTTACTGCACTCCCCAACGCCTCAGGATTCATTCACAAAAAGTAGAATCATTCTACCTTGATTTCTTACGAAATGCCGAAGAGATGAGTGATAGAAACCGTAGAAAAATTGAGGGTTGAGAAAATTAGCCTCCAACTTTATTTCCTCATATGCCTTCATTCATCGCCTCGCTGTTTTGCTTTCGACGGGAGAAATGGAGCTCTGCCAAAAGCGGGAGCTTTGGTGCTTTCTTTCCAGGGGCACAATAAGACGATGGTGCTCCCGCGCTGGAAGCTGGCGGAATTCTCCATTCGCCGGGTCCATGACAAGCGCGATTCGCGAAAAAATTTTGACGATGGCACATGACAAAAAGGCCATTTTTCTAAATTGCTTCTGCGTAATTCTGGATGATTTTTTCACGCGTGAGGCGAAATCCCGAGGGTTACAAAATAAATAAATAAATTCAGAATCCGGAAATTCTGCAAAAATTGGCTCCTTTCTTTTCTTCATCTTCAAGCTACAGAACTTTCTCACAGTATGCGTAGTTGATGAAACATTCGTCCTTGTACCGGGCTCAAGCACAATAACTAGGACAGCTAGCAGATGGCAAGGCGAAGTCTATCTGATTAACAAACAAAACAGGGAACGATACTTTTGTAAAATATTTAGGGGAAAATTAAGTTCGTTTCAATAGGCTAATTACTCGTCAACACTCACCTCAGTCCAGCCATACAACTACAGAAAAAGAAACTGCAGGCCCTTCTAAGGATCTCTAGCAGTTGAATAAAACTTCGTCCTGCCCCGATGCCAAAGCAAGCAACTACCGCCTGCATGGGCAATCCATTGCTTTTGTAAATTTTCTTTTTAAGCGGGCTTTTAGGCGTTGCTTTTAAGCTTTTCTTCTTAGCTGTGTGGATTCGCTCGGGTAGTTGCTAATTTGTAGCTATTTCCTTAAATGAAATGTGCTCCGCGTTGGAAGCAGGAGGAGGAGCATACCGTGAGGTTAACCAGGACAAGAAACCAGTTTGCTATCCTGCACTGGGGTTAAGGTGATGAGGGCATATAAAGGCGTATGGGAAAAGGAAGTGGAGAGGAAAATGAAGTTAGTAAGCAATTATCGTTCCGCAATGTCGCGGCCTGTCGTAAACCCGGTCGCCCTAAATAAATGGAGCACTGCCAGACAGGCCTTCACCACCGACGATCGGTGCTGTGAATCAAAGTGGAGCATTAATCAAAGTCTGATCGCATTAATTGAATTTGCATTCAGTGTATTTTAATTAAATCCTAATTGAATTTTATAGAATATAATTGAATTTTAATTGAATAATAATTGAATCATATCAAGTGATTTGATTCATTACTCAAAGTGTGATCGGTGCACCACATTTAATGCAAATTATATTAATGCTGTGCAGTGATAATGGCACAGGGTATGTTGACGAGATGCCCAAGGAACTGAGTTCGTTACGCAAATGGATGGTTTTACGCCCTGTGCTTCCACCGAAAGCGGTTGTGTGAGCACGGAACTGCACAAGGATGGACGGAAACCATGACTGAACACGTGTCTTATGGATTCACACCCCAATCTGTAGATCTAACGAGACGAATCTTTAGAGGACCGCATTCTTGATAGCGATCGACAGGTGTCCTAAGAAAGCGCATTGGGACTCTAGAGTTGTCGCCACGGCAATGCCAGAAATTGACACACCAGGCAATAAAGGGAGTCTGAAAATATATTTCATCGATGTTTGTTACGACGCAGAACGCGAAAAAGTCGTGCGTTTCAAAACTATTACCTTCTGTTAGGACCGATGCTTCAGCTGAGCTCGCATTATTCGCGTGCTCGGCTGCTTCGAAGCTTCTGGCGCTGAATTCTGGCATGTACAGCAGTCTGTTTCTTGATGAAGACATATTACAACCGAAAAATACGAGACGATGATCTTACACCCATGGTGTATGCGTGATGAAGACATACTATAACCGAAAAATACGAGACGATGATCTTACACCCATGGTGTATGCGTGATGAAGACACACTATAACCGAAAACTACGAGACGATGATCTTACACCCATGGTGTATGCGTGATGAAGACCTACTATAACCGAAAAATACGAGACGATGATCTTACACCCATGGTGTATGCGTGATGAAGACATACTATAACCGAAAAATACGAGACGATGAGCTTACACCCATGGTGTATGCGTGATGAAGACATACTATAACCGAAAAATACGAGACGATGATCTTACACCCATGATGTATGCGTGATGAAGACACACTATAACCGAAAACTACGAGACGATGATCTTACACCCATGATGTATGCGTGATGAAGACCTACTATAACCGAAAAATACGAGACGATGATCTTACACCCATGGTGTATGCGTGATGAAGACACACTATAACCGAAAACTACGAGACGATGATCTTACACCCATGGTGTATGCATGATGAAGATATACTATAACCGAAAAATACGAGACGACGATCTTACACCCATGGTGTATGCGTGATGAAGACCTACTATAACCGAAAAATACGAGACGACGATCTTACACCCATGGTGTATGCGTGATGAAGACATACTATAACCGAAAAATACGAGACGATGATCTTACACCCATGGTGTATGCGTGATGAAGACACACTATAACCGAAAACTACGAGACGATGATCTTACACCCATGATGTATGCGTGATGAAGACCTACTATAACCGAAAAATACGAGACGACGATCTTACACCCATGGTGTATGCGTGATGAAGACATACTATAACCGAAAAATACGAGACGATGATCTTACACCCATGGTGTATGCGTGATGAAGACATACTATAACCGAAAAATACGAGACGATGATCTTACACCCATGATGTATGCGTTCGGGGTACAAGTGGCGTGAGAGTTAATATAAGTGTGGGAGAAACTGTAGGGGGAGAGACCAGAGCACTCTCCGGGCTCGGGCCGGCTCGGGCAGGAAAATGTGTTGTTTCGGGACCAGGCCCGGGCTTGAAGTTGCTAACATCGTAGCTCGGGCTCGTACATGGAGGGCCTGTGCCTGGCTTTTGAGTCGTCATTGCTAGGTGAGGCACACTTTGGGCGGTCTAGCATCGACATGGGTGAAAATGGGCTATGGTTTTTGGTTGAAAAAAAAATTACTCAACGCTTTTTCACTCACATTTTTAGGGCGAAAACACTTTTGGCCTCCTAAACTGAAAAAAAAAATACGCCGTGTGGTGAAGACTCTGAAGTTAGTCACGGGATGCCGGAAATGGCGGGAAATAAACGGCACTTAAATTTGAATGAGGGTGACCTTGGCTGACCTGAAGAGATAAAATAAATATTGCAGGGACGGTGCGAACAGACGAGCTTCGCTGGCCACTGCACGAGAGCACCAGACTATCGACGCAGGCGATCCGGTCTTGTGTTGTTGTTGTTGTTGTTGTTACCCTCACACAATGAAAAAAACTGCAACACACCCTCGCACTGCGCACTACATGTCGTCGTCTTCATCAACTACCACCTTTGTGCAGTGAAGAAAGGAAAGAAAACGCCCTTTCATTCGCGCTTTCAGGTACGTGGCGTTGGTGCCCTCCGGCAAAAACCTGCTTTCGCACAATATTTCGTCGTTAGTAATGCTAGATCACCAGCAATTTTTTTTCTCTGTTATAGTTGCATTTTTCTCATATGATGGTAGTCAGTAACAGTACTGTTTTTTTTCTCACTTTATATTATAACATACTGCCCGGAACGCCTCGGCAATGAAGGAATCACGGGCTTATATGTCTCCGGGAAGTTTGCTGACATGGAATGGGCGGCTTAACTTCGCCATTTGTAGACCGAGTTTATTCAGCGTCACTCGCAGTGCAATGTCCAAGTACCTTTGGACGGCCACGCCCCACCGCGTTGAATGCTGCGGGAAAGGATAGATGGCATTTTTTAGTGACTGAATTGCGTGAGTGAAACAACATTCTCACAGTTTCTGAAGCGCCAAATCAGGCAGCGGGCAGTCGTACTGCTGCGTTTTTAGTGGAGTGCTGTGATGCCTGAAAGACGCCTCATTTATCGAGTGCGTTCGCCTACTAGCGTACACAGCACAACTGGCTTGGTCCGTTTCAGCTATTGGCAAGCGCACGCCGTCAGCTCTACCAAAGGGCACTCCTCATATGCTCGGTTTTGCGTTATCACTCATGACCATGCATTTGAAGTTTCAGAAACCACTGGAGAAGGACCTTCATTGGCTTGCTCGACGGGTAGCCGTCTGTTCCAAGGTAGTATTTTATTGTGTGCGTTCATCTCTCAAAAGCACACCTGTACTCCACGGGAAACACCACTGGGCAAGAGCAAACTATTTTCGGTCGTCTGTAACTTTATAGCATCTATTGCGCAATTACGAAGCACTTTTGCTTTCCTTCTGCATTGAAACGCCGCCCTTGTGGCATGAGTTCCAGGCACGAAATTGTGTTCATATAAAGAGTAGTGTAACAGATACAATGTCATTGTGGTCGCTTTAATATTTACACATCGCAGGCCGAAAAATAATTTACTGTATAAAAATTTATAGGCAGCGCTAACGCGCAGTAGTTTTTTGAGCGTGTATGCCACTCTTTTATGTTGTCTCTCGGAATTTCAATGCCTCTCACAAATGAGGTAACTGTTCAAGAAGCCGAGTGGGTGAACTCGCCTTCTCTTCATTTATTTGGTTTTACCAAATCAATTTCTTCAAGCATTATTGCCGCCTGAGCGCCTTTAACAGCGACTTTTTACTTGCGTAATAGAAGCATACCTTACAGCTTGCAGTTTAACACTTGAGCCGATGCATAAGCAGGCCAGAGCCGGGCCCTGTTATGTGGTATCGAGAGTGAGTGTGAAGCTTTATGTGGGCGGCAAGAGATCTATGCTTGTGGAAAAAAATTGATGCGACCAATCATCAAGGTAAGCGTGCGGCGAAATGTTCATGTAGCTTCGTCTTGAAACTTCGAAAGCTTCAGTGGCTCACTAGTAGTTTACCTTAAAAGCATGCCACATGTTTACTGAGGTTCTGCCCACTCTCCTCAAGATGAGCAGAACTACCGCTACACGTCACCTTTTGCTATAACCGCGGAACCATCAAGCCTCGGTGACCATTTCAAAAGACGCAAGTTTCACAATGTGGCTCTTGGCTCAGCACATTTTTTTCTCTACTGCTTCCTCCTCGTCCATTTTTTGTTCCAAGGAGTCCATGCGATAAAAGGTCTTTCCTGTCTCGACTGCGTATCGACCCTGCCAACAAACCACTGCAGTTGCGCAACATTCAACACGTCCCGTCCCATCTGTGCTCGAATGGCGACGTCATTGGAGATGTGCGCCATTTTTCTCTAGTGTGTCCACGCTGGCAGGACGAGAGCCAAGTCTTGCTGCGTAACTTGGCCCGAACCACCTGGCCAAGTTACGCAGTCGGTCCGATTGTGTTTCCAAGAGGATTTCTAACAAACAGCGCTGCTGTAGCTCAGATCAGAGGGCCCTGAGCATCTCGAGACTAGCAGTCGATAAAACCTTCCTGCTCGTGACACAAGCGAATTAATAGATGACAATAATCTTTTAGGGCTGAGATCACCTGTACCTTAACCTCAAGCCTTCCCAACCTAGATTTTAAAGAGGTATAAAAGCGATCTGAATCAGAGGACTTTTGTTCAGGGTGTCAAGTAGGGCACCTAGTACAACACAAGCACTCTATAAGATGGCGTAAAAAAGGACTTTATACAGGGTGTACCCGCTAACTTTTGCCAGGGTTTAAACATATGCAGCGGCACTCTACGATGACCCGACGAAATGCATGTTCGTGGCTATTGTATGTAGCAACTCACAATATTTTTGTATTGTGCTTAATTGTGTAATTAGTCGATAATAATTAATCAACTTCGCAAGCAACGAAGTGAGGCTAAAAAGTCCAATGAGAAAGATTTAGAACGGCCTTCAAAACGTCCAATTGAATACTTTCAAACTGTCCACCTATTACGTATCGTTTTTATTTTCGCTGACTGCAAATGCCCGCTAAATACAAAAATACCACGTGACATGGCCACTTGAGCGTCGTGATAGGAGCGCGCTCAAACGTTCCGCGTATGAACGAACAGAACATTTGCCCGGCGCGCTGCTGCTTGAAAAGGTGACAGGGCTGCGACGCAGGTGCTGGCGGCGCGATTTACGCGAGCGCGAGCGATAAGGACTGTCTGCTTGTCGTGAGAGCACCAGAAGCATACCGCTTGTCTATATCGTAAAGCCAGCCGGTGCGTCACGGCCCTATCACCTTTTAAGCGGCAGCACACCGGGCTAAATGTTTGTTCGTTCGTATGGGGAAAGTTTGAGAGCACTGCAATCGCGGCGCGCAAGCGGGAATATCACGTGTTTTTTTTTTTATTTCGCGGGCATCTGCAGTGAGCAAAAAAAAGTCGATACGTAATAGGTGGAAAATTGGAAACAGTGCAATTGGAAGTTTCGCGGACCGTTCTACAACTTCCTCATTGAACTTTTTCGTCTGTCTTAGTTGGTTGCGAAGTTGGTTAATTACTCTCGACTAATTATGCAGTTATGCACAATCCAAAAATAGTGGGAGTTTCTCCGCACAACAGCCAGCAACATGCATTTGGTCGGGACTTCGGAGAGTGCCGCGGCATATTTTAAAACCCTGGCTGAAGCTAACTAGTACAACCTGTATATTCTCTTCTAAGCCACAAATTTTTTTGCAATCTGTTTAGAGAGGATCGTCTTGTACTATTAAACTCAATAACAAAAGTTTTGTCGCTTTCCTAAAGGCATCTCTGAAAATTTTGTACCTGTAACTGAGAGCGTTTATTGCATAATTTGAGACCTTTTATGAGCATTCGAAAGATGAAATTCAAAACAAATATTCTGAACTGAATAAATTTCCCTCTACAGAAACAACACCGTCACGCAGAGATGCTTTATTCACTCAATCCTTGTTTCACTTCCAGTGTCACATTGAGGAAACCCATGTTTTCCCGGATCCTGAGTTTTATTTTTATAGAAGGATTCATTTTCAAGATTATTTCCATTCACAGCGCAAAAAGGCATCGACCAAAATGTGTCAATGCTTCTGTACTGCAAAACAGGCCTCAATAGCCGACTGTACAATTCTCTGGCATGGAAATGGCCTTTTGGAAAATTCTCCGCAGTGCAGACAAAAATAGGAAAGTGGAGCGTACGGCAACCACGGACGTACTCCACTCTTTTTTCCCCCTTTCTTTTCATTGAAACTTTAAACCAAAGTTTCGTTTTCCCTTTCGCTTGCACTGAATATCTCGCGAGGCGGAAAAGACGCGCCCTGCTCATCTCAGCAGCCCTATTTTCTCGCAAAAGAAAAAAAAAACATGTAGGAAGAACCGCTCAGACAAAGAACCGAACTTTTACCCTCGGCGTCTAGAGAACCTTTCTTTCTTGAGCCAGCTTCCGTCGAACGCGTATCGATTTGTTTATTTGCGCGCCGTTTATCACTTCCAGCGCCCCTCTGACATTGATCCTACTTGGCAAGCCGCGTTGCCAATGCCAACCGGGATTTCCGCGGGAGCTTGCAACGGAGAAGCGGAATCAATCTTGCATTTTCTTTTTCTCACATTTAAGACGTACCGTTAGCGTTCGGAGTTTGGTTCGGCAAGATGACTTACTTTAGCCTCACGTGTTCGAAAAATTGCTTCTCTATGCTTTCCAAGCTGACGATCTTCAATGAACGTATCTGAAAAGAACAGGAAAAGTGCACGCGTGCCTGCGAGTACAAGTTGCGTTGCAGTCCGGCTTCAACGAAACTTATAACTATGATTTATTTATTTATTTATTTATTTATTTATTTATTTATTTATTTATTTATTTATTTATTTATTTAACAAATACTAGAGGCCCTAAGTGGGCCCTAGCAGAAAGGGTGAAAAAAATACAGCATTGTGAATATGAATTCGGAGTATGGCTCGACGAGGTGTCTTGCTTTAGCCTGACGCGTTCGAAAAATCGCTTGTCTTTCGCTTTCATTCGTTCTATTTCCATTTAGTAATATAGAGCGATAAAAAAGAAAGAACATGAGTCTGACTCACACGGCACGATTGCACAGAATGTGTTTTCTGTTCGCGTGCTCGTAACGCATTAACGCGTTAGAAAAGTTTCGCTTATATAAACAGCAAAAAACCAAGAAACTAGCATGTTCACAGCAACGTGGCGTTCGTGAAACCATCGCAGTATATAATTAAAGCATAGCTTGAGTGGACGCTTCGATTCTTCTTTATAATAGCTTCATTTACTACAACTTTATTGTTTAAAATTCATTTTCAAATTCTGCATCAGACTTGCCGTGAAGTGCATTTGTAGAGGTGTCGCTCATATTAAATTATTTTTTCTTTCTTACACCTTCCGTAGCGCTACCACTTTTGCCGCTCTACATGACAAAATTGTATTTTATCCGTGTTCTGATTAAAGACAGCAGTGACTGGCAATCATTTAACCAACTATTCTCCTACGCAGCTGAGGCCCGCATACTAGGCCTCTCCTAGATAACCTTCCTGCCTTTCAATTCATCATTCTTCCTCTCTCTTCCCCTTGTACCGCACACTTCATTGCTGAAACGCACATCAAGCGCGTGCCTAGTTCTTGTCAGCAATGTTAGAGTCGTCGCCGTGTAGAGTAGATTCTTTTCAGTTTAGATTGCCTAAAGTGTAGAATACGTGTCTTTAACAAGAAATGAAGCGCGATGGGAGGTGAATGTTCGGTTTTTCTCTCTGATAGTTTCATGTTATATTATTTACAGCTCTAGCTCTAAATACGTAGTAATTTTTGTAGCCAGGAATTTCCCACGGCTAACAGAAAATACGTAGAAGTTTTTGTAGCCAGGAAGTGACCGCAGCGATCGCAAAAAGCAGTAGCTCGCAGGGTTTCGCCACCACCACACCCGTATTCAAGTGCTGCAATTTTGGACAAAAATTTTGAAAATTCCAAATTTTAAGATACGCTTGTGATAGTATTGAAGATAATGGTGCATTCTTCTTATATATAGCAAAATTTTTCTTTTTAAAAATGGTTCCATCGATCGCATCGAACAGTAAATACTGGCTTAGAAAACCAATGGGGAACGCTTTTGACGATAGCAAGACGTTAATAGAAAAACAAAGTTCAAGAATGCTATCCAGTGATCCGCCAATATATTGATTGTTATAGTAAAATCTTGACTTATATGAAAAAATTGCGTTCATAAGTGGTTTCCTGGCCAAAAATGCTTTTGTCCAGACTTGCTTGGTATGATAACAAAAAGAGGCATGAAGGAAAGGCGCGAAAACGTCTCCGATGTAGGCTTCTAAGGAAAACAAAAGAACTCAAAAAACGGCAAAAAAGCGTGCACGAAATCTATAAAACAGTCCTGGCACTGTTGGCGAAGGTGTGCCCTAAAAACCCACGACCTTCTTAATGTTCAGCGACTCAGAAGGGAGCCGCTAGGCACCAAGCATCGTCATCGGGGAGGCCTCTAGTGTGCACCTGCAAATGGAAGCCCTCGCGACCACGTTGCACCGTGACTTCGGGGAGGGGGAAAGTGGCGTCTAAAGAAGTCGCTCTAAACCTCCCCAGAGCCGCCCGCTGTCTCCAGAGGACGCAAAACTGGGAGGAAGGCTGTAGCAGCCTGCATGAGCGGCGTCGACAACGAATAAATAGGATTGAAAGTGGATTGTGCCTCCATAGCTAGCGCTCAAATTCCGCATTGCGGGTAATCGCCACAAATGAGCCCCCCCCCCCCCCTTTTTTTTTTCTTTCTATGAGCCGCCTTACTAAGGTGACACTGAATTTCTAAATTTACGGCACCTTGTATATACTAAACCGCATAATAGCTCGCAATTAACAATTTTTTCACTGCACGCGTTTCGCCTTAGTTTAACTGAGATACGGAATATTCGTGTCAGCCCGTTCAGCTCATAACGATTTCAAATGAAGAGCGGATCGCGCCCAGAATTATTTCATCGAATCATAAACACAGCTCATCTACACTCATCATGACATCCGTGGCAATGGACGCGAGTAGGATTTCCGAAGAATGATCCAACTTTTTTTTTTTCACACAAGGGGCCGTTCGTGCTTTCCTCGCTTCACGTTAAGGAAGGATGCTGAAGGATTGAAAGAAAAAAAAATTTGCGTAAAAATTAGTTTCCTAGACACCGCATTATAATGAGACCTTAAATCGAAGGGAGCTCCGGCTTTCCCCACGTGATTTGAAATGTCGAAAGTTCACAATTTAGTAGAACAACAAAATCTCAGGTATCTTCGTGGATAATGCTGCGTCTTGTGTCATGCGATTCATCTTGAGATAAAAAATATCTGCTAGCAGTGATTGCGAAAAATCTTCGGTGGTTAAATGTGCAAAGGCTGGGGCTTCGAAGGTCCAAATGTCAGCCGCGCTTTCGTCTGCCAAGATCAAATATTTACATTCTTAATTTCGTACAAAGTTTTGCTGTTCATCTGCAGCTGTTTAGAAATCAGCGTATTCAGCACTATTTCGCTTGCAACACCGAGAAGCTGAAAATTTTGCTTACATTACTACACGTTCAAAGCATAAAAATAAGGGCGGGAGGCCACGCTGCAACCATCACAGCCCCTAGTTCAAGACCGGCACAGGAATTAATTATAATTGTAAATTTCTGCCCACGTCGGTGACTGCAATAAGCTGTAGGCTGTCAGAACAGGGCATGGCTAAGAAATTGGACCATCCTAAATTGTTTTTCTTTCTAGCGAATTCGCGAGGTTTGTCGTAAAAGAACGCTAGAGATTAAACGAGTTAAAAGTTTAAACGAGTTAAGAGATTCACAGCAGCTAACAATTTGATCTTTTTTTTGTCTGTGTGTGTGTGTGTGTGTGTACGAAAGTTCACTACGCCTTCGTATAGCCCACATTTTGGTGGCTCATTATTTCACCATTTGACAAGGCAGTTTTGGGGCTTCTTTAGATCAAGAGTTCAAGAAGGGGGGAGGGGGGGGGGGGGTAACTGTCCCTCGATCTAATTTACAGCAGAAGTGCGGCCGACGCTACTAAGTGGCTTGCTCGAACAGGAAAAATAAAGACGTTCACCTTCCGAGAATATGAAGTCCTATTTACTTTTATTCAATACTTGTTACACTTTTAAATAGTCATATTTAAAAAAAAAGCTTAGCCAGAACTTCTCTCTAATATTATATGGAAAGCAGCATTAGCGTCCATGGTGTCTTGCACATCTTCTAGTCTGGCAGTGTAATGAGAACTATAGCTGCTATTTCTGGTCGCACGGATTTTCAGTCACAGCTAGGCTTACTCTGTTCCAGCTGTGCTGCTTTCACTTGTTTTTTTGAAAGCTAAATCGGCAAAAGAAGCGACTCTCTCGAAACTACAATTTTACAGCAAATGAAAAAAAGTAACGAAGTTTTAATCTTTCAGTAATCCTTCCTACTTAAAACAGCCTTCGTTCATTACTTGTGAGCACTATAGCGTGCAACCTGGCTGCTGGAGGAGAAAATACAACGAATACGAAGTTAACTTCGTATTTCTTGTCATTTGCGAACGCTGCATAGTTACGACAGACACAGGTTAAGCACAGACATGAAAAGGACGAAAAACATCATTATGCGCCCTAGCGTGTTGCTTGGCATTAGTTTTTTGTACGTTCTAGGTCTGTGTCGTCTGTCATAACTGTGCTGCGCCCCACAGATGCTTCCATTGACAAACGAACTTACCCGGATGAAGCTGTATTAATCGAAGTTCGCGGGGCTGCGACACGGGCACCTTAGCTATAAAACCAATCAGGAACCAATCAGAATGCGCCATGGCGCTCCAAACACAAAGCGGGAGGATTTTCCGTACACATTTCTACAGGATAAGAGAACAAACCGCGTCGGCGGTACGACACGACTGAGCCGCCGTTCGCAGGGCGGAAGTAAGAGGTCGCGTTCGAAATGAGGGTATGTTGCATACCAGGCCCGTCAGCTTAGTGCCTGTCACTGTCAACCTGTATGCTTTCGCTACTCCGGCCCCAGGACCTACTGTTCTCGCGAGAGCCACCGAGACCTCCGTTACACCAGCTCACCCGCAGCATACCAACAAGACGAAGGCAAGCGATATTACTACATCCGTTCATCATGGCTCGTGACGCGTCACTCACCTGCTTCGCGAAAACGGATGTTTCCCGAAGATCATTTTAGAAGGTGGCCTAGCCTCGAGCTGCAAATCATGCGGCTGCGTTTCAGCCTTCAAGAGGACGTGGATGTTAAAACGGTTTTTCAAAGTACACACGCCAGAAATTTATGAATCTTGCACGATAAACGAGGAGGATGCGGCGTGTGTTTCCCTGCCATCATTTGCTATTGCTGGAGAAGAAACTGCTTGTTTGTGACCGTAAGTGAATGCTCTCTGGCACCACCTCTGAGTAGCTGACATGATTTTTATTTGCATAACCACGCGTTATTATTTATTATCCTTTCTTTAATGTCCCCGTTTGATTTCGTAGAGAAAATTTACCTTTCATATTTGTTGCTGCACGCCCGTTAAACCGTGTGTGACGTTCACTGCCTTTTGTGAGTCATAACGCGCTGCCAGTCTGATTTTCGGAGTAAAACAAAAGCAGTATTCGCACCTAGGGCTTGTGTTTTAAAACCAATGTACCTGCATTATGCGATGTGTTGTGGACTTTTGCACACTGAGTACCTCAGTGACACGCTGAGTCAAGGAAATAATAGAAAAATAGGTGAGTTGTTTTTTCTTTGCTAACTGAACATTTAATTTGCAATACAGAAACAGTGCCTGAGCCAAAACGAATAGAAAGAGCGCCACATGAGAACCTTTTTTTTCTTGAAGGCACCAACTCATACTGTTAGTTGCAAGCGAAAATTAACTTACACGTTTTTCTTTCTTTTTCAGCGCGAAAAGCTTCAGACTTGTTATTCCGCGTGCGTCGCGACAGCTCTGAGTAACACTTTTTTTTTAACCGGGAGTGGTTAGAACATTCATGAAGGCGACTGATGGTCGAAGAAGCTTTATACACATAAAAGTCGAAACACAAATAGTGTGTGAAAAACATTTAGGAGGGTGCTTACTGAGGCTAGTACTTATAAAACTATATCTCAATGTCATTGGTTCATTTGGTTAATATGATTGGTCAGTAATAGACGGTTTTGCTACCTTTCGTTGTAAACTAATGAGCTGTGATCGATTCGGTTCACAATAAAGGGCCTTGGTTAACCGCGATCTTTCTGCCATTTCTGTTTCGTTTGCACTCGTGTGTTTTTCTATCCTAGTTTTGTTCCCACCTTATCTGCTCTCTACGCCCTTTTTAAAACCTTTCCTCTCAGTTCGATCCGGTTAAAGTAATGTTTTATTCTAGTTTTTTTTCCTTCATTATTCTTTTAACAATGCAATGTGGCGTTGGAGGTGGCACAATGCGGCGACTAGCAGTGCTATTACCGTCAACAGCCCGCCGGTGGGCACAGAAATCTAATTTAAATCACCACTCGGAGATCACGTGACTGAATTCTGCCTGATGTGAAAGAAACGTTACCATGTTCATGTGTTCGTAACTGAGAATGTGCCATACGTCATCATGTGATTCCACACTAAACATTTGCGCCTTGTATTCTACGTGCATGACAATGAGCTCTCTAACGGAATGAAAAAACTGCGGTCTCTATTATTACTTCGCTTAGAGCGGGCTAAAAGTCTGGATCTTTTCTTTTCTTTTCCGTATTTTTTGGTACACTAGGACGCGGGTGATGCAATTTTCACCGCCGTGTGAAAGATTAGAAAGCAGAACGGCTATAGCTGAGTCAGGAACTCTTCAAATAGTTGTCAGCCGAAGTCTAAAGCACGCCGACTCACTGACGGCGTGTGCCTTGGAAACGTCTTTCGTTAGCTCTCGGGGTGCACTTGAGAGGTTTCGGGCTTTGTGAGCGAATCCTTGCCAGCACATTCATTTTTAAGTTTTGAGGAAAACCGTGTTAGTCATTCCGAAAAGCATCTTTGCCACTTTTCAGAAGCCACGACTCTGGAACACACGTCTTAGCCAGTACAGGCGAAACGAAGTAACAAAATATTCCTTAAATATCTTCTTTGTTGCAAGCACTATGGCTTGAAGTGAACACTTCAGGAGTACGCCACGTGTCCCCTGCATGATCTGAGTAATCTTCCGGTCCCCGCTGAATTTGAATTACTGAAAGTTTCTCTGAAATAATTGGTTTTGTTGAACGCAACTAAGTGGAATAAAAAGGAACAAAACGATACACAGACGACAAAAGGGAGCAGGACAAAATGAAGCGCTTAAATCAGCTCCTACGTCCGTGGCACGTTCTGACTTGTTCATAGCGAGGAAGTCTATTCTAGGCACTTTTACCTGTCTGAAAATTGTAATATCACACTGAAAAAATTTTATATGATTCATATTAAGAATTTACATCCTGAAAATCGCCCAGAGGTTGTCGCACTAAGCTACAATGTCATTGCAACGCCACGAGAGAATGAACTCTATCATCACCGTTGTCGTTCTCCTCACCTTCACTAATGTCTTTCTACTGAGCTAGGAATTATATATTCTTCTCAGCGTTGACATTTATTCGTGGCAAGTATTTGCAGACTTGATACCACAAAAGGCTTCATGCTTTGTTTAGGTGCAGATGGTAATATAGTACTATTGAGGAAAATATTTTTTTTTCTGCATCAAATACAGAAATGTATATTCTATATGACACAAGTTTGCTTTGAAACTCCCGCGACCGAACAAAAATAGTACCTGTGCTTGCGTTGACACACTTGCGTTTCATTACAGAGGCAGTAATCGGTGCCACTTCTCTATATTTTAATTCATCTTTTATTTGTTATAGTTGTGTTATTTTTTATATTAGACTCCTCATTCTTTTACACATTTTTTTTACAGTCCGCTACTATGGTGTTGCCAGTAATCTTTCATTTCACACAATTTTTGCCATCTGTTTCTCTGCAGCGTCAAGTCCCGCAGAAACGACCAGTTCTTTGAATTGCTTGAAAACAAGGAGGATGCAGCTGTGTAAGGGACCGGCTCCATGTTACTTACTCGGACAAGGTTAATCAACACGCGCATTTCTCGCACACTTGCGATTTACTTCTCGCACCACAGCACAGCCCTAACCCACATTCTTCTTTAACAAAAAACGTTGAACAACGTTTTCTGCAACATCTTGTTCCGTCTTCCACCCATGAGGCCGATGATGCTTGCTGATTACCGCTTTCGCCAATACCCGCTTTTGCTTGCATAACAAAAAATAATAATTGGTTGTTTGTGGAAATGAAATGTCGCAGTACCTATCTCATATATCGTTGGACACCTGAACCGTGCCGTAAGGGAAGGGATGAAGGAGGGCGTGAAAGAAGAAAGAGGTGCCGTAGTGGAGGGCTCCGGAATAATTTCGACCACCTGGGGATCTTTAACGTGCACTGACATCGTACAGCGCACGGGCGCCTTAGCGTTTTGCCTCCGTAAAAACGCAGCCGCCGCGGTCGGGTTCGAACCCGGGAACTCCGGATCAGTAGCCGAGCGCTCTAATCATTGAGCCACCGCTTCGGGTTTGCATAAGAAAAAGGAAAAGCAGCTATTGACTGGAGTACCAGCGTCTCATGTGAAGAATAACGGCGAAAACGCTATATATCAGCTTCGAGCGCTGTGCGGCACCCGCAGTGACCCATATATTGTCACAAATGGCACTATATAGCAACCTGAACAGGTTTTGAAGAGAAAAACAGAAAAACACGGAAAAAAGCTTAGGTTTAGCCAGCTGATGCGCGAAAAAGGCTGATAAGACAAATCTGGCATACGCCTTTCTTTCCTGCTTCCCAGCGTCATCATAATCAACACATCAGTTCATTTGTCCAAATTACAGCATTTTATAGAGAATTTCAAATCATTGTATCCGCTGATAAAATAGTTATGCGGGAAAGGAATACAAATGTAACAAATACGACAAATACAAGGAACAAATGCAAGCAAACCAAAAGAGTTATAGGAGCGAATAGAGGCAGACGCAACATTGTAATTAAATGAGACACTTGGATGGCATTAAGATTGGAGGAGAACGCGAAATCAGTAAAGGCTGTAGTCCTTAGAAATACCTATCCCGCTTTTTGACACGCGCGCGATCAGCAACTCCAGATCGCGCTTTCAAGCTTTCGTCGACATGAACCGAAGTCCGAACGCAGAAACCTTTTTTAAGGATTCGCTTTTTTATACCGCGAACCGGACGGAAGCAATACAGCAGCGGCAAATCCAGATTAACACGTCGCTGGGACAAGGTACGGGCCGAACTTCGTTGAATTATAAAGGGGAATGGCACGCACACACGTAATACAACCTCGACAGTTATAACAGGCTGCACTTTTTCGTTTAGCACGTATAAATTGATACAAGACGAGATGCCATGCTCAGCAGCTGCGTCACACTCGCAAGGACTACTACTTCTTCTTCTTCTTCTTCTTCTTCTTCTTCTTCTTCTTCTTCTTCTTCTTCTTCTTCTTCTTCTTCTTCTTCTTCTTCTTCTTCTTCTTCTTCTTCTTCTTCTTCTTCTTCTTCTTCTTCTTCTTCTTCTTCTTCTTTTCCTTTTTCTTCTTCTTCTTTTCCTTTTTCTTTTTCTTCTTTTCCTTTTTCTTTTCCTTTTTCTTTTCTTTTTCTTTCTCTTCTTTTTCTTTTTCTTCCTCTTCTTCTTCTTCTTTTTCTTCTTCTTCTTCTTCTTCTTCTTCTTTTTCTTCGTCTTCTTCTTTTTCTTCGTCTTCTTCTTCTTCTTCTCCTCCTTCTTCTTCTTCTCCTCCTCCTTCTTCTTCTTCTCCTCCTTCTTCTTCTTCGTCTTCTTTATTCTTCTTCTTTATTCTTCTTCTTCTTTCTTCTTCGTAAGCATGGTACTTCTGCGCCGGTATTTTCCTTTTCCACACATAGGTAAACACACTGAGTTGCAAATTTGGGGCTGAATATCTCGGAACACTAATACTCCGCGAAGATTGTACCAAATGGAATAGTATATATGATTACGGACGCCTGCGGAGTCCATTGATTACTGTCGCACTGGTGTCCACTGACCAGGGAGCCAGTTATGCGCGTTTCCTTTCCTTTCGTGACCTTTGCGCAGAGATGGAAGTTGAAGACGACGGCGTGCAATGCACAGAGCGAGAGTGCGTTGCAGTTAAACATTAGTACTGATCGCCTGCGGCGATAGCGTAGTGCTCTCGTGCAGCGGCCAGCGAAGCTGGTCTGTTCCTTGAGCCGCGGGCTTGAAACCCAGGCGAAGCAATATCTTTTTTAATTTCTGCAGGTACCTGAGAGGCTTTATACAGAAATCGGCTTTTCCGCGATAGCTAGTGAAGTATTGCTTCCGCACTAAAAAAAAAGGCAGGAAATTGGCGTTACAGTCGTAAATGTATTGGTTAAGGTTGTTATGTGAGGATTATGACTGCTTATTTCTTTTTTTTTATCCGGAGTTCCCGGGTTCGATCCCGATCACGGCGGCTGCGTTTTTATGGGGGAAAAAACGCTAAGGCGCCCGTTTGCTGTGCGATGTGAGTGCACGTTAAAGATCCACAGGTGGTCGAAATTATTCCGGAGCCCTCCACTACGGGCACCACTTTCTTTTTTCTTCTTTCACTCCCTCCTTTATCCCTTCCCATACGGCACGGTTCAGGTGTCCAACGATATATGAGACAGATACTGCGCCATATCCTTTCCCAAAAAACCAATTATTAATTATTTATTATTTCTTTTTCGTTAAGTTATGAGCGGTACATTTGTCACAAATTGGAACGTAGGTTTCACGCTTACACAATTTTGTGTTGCTATTCTGTACACCATTGTATTTAAATTAACCGCACTGTGTTTATGTGTTAAACCAGTCATTAACTTATTGGCAGACACATTTATTAAACGATGCTCCGTGCAAACGCAGGCCATTGCCTATGGTCGTAAATAACGTAATTATGCTATGAAGTCTCCCTTCGAGGTCTATTTCTTTTCTGTGTTGTGTCGCCCTGCAAAAGCTCATGCAAATTTTATTGCCCACTTTGCAGGGACTCACTATGGTCTCTATGAGATATAGCAGTTTGTGCAAACGGTCTGCAGCCGTAGGTAATAATTAAGGCTGAGTACAAACACGCTTTAACGCGTTTTGGTAATGAGACCACAAAGAGCTGAGCTCCGCGCAGGATACGAAAATTGAATTTGTTCCGGAGATGCCAGTAATAAGTTTTCCCCGCGAATACAGCAGCACAATTAAACTTACGGACACAGGGCTCTATCACACAACCACATCCCGTGCCTCATTTTTTCTACTCGAGCCTGCATTAGACTTGGCCAGAGAAAGACACGTAGCTTTCATTTTAATTTAGAAAGTATCAGTGCATCTCGACCAACATCCTCGCCGCGTGCACAGATATAAGACAGCCTTGAAAACCGGGAGGATACGAATGAAATCTCGTGTCGATCAAGTGACCCGCTTGATGCCATCTAATTAAATTTCTCGAGTCTGAGCTAGATACATATTCTAAAACCTTAGCGGTGCTGAAAGAATAATTATGCGCATACGTAAGCAGCCTGCGCATAAGCGCACTTGGTAGGTCCAAGGTCGTTGCTCGAAACGCTCTAACATATTCCCGTCATATCTCAGCTGGTGAAAAATTTGGATTTTTCGCTTCTTGTGAGAATCAAAAACTCAGTGTGAATTAACTCGTTTAAGGGAAAAGAAAGACTTCATTGTCACGTGCAGGCTACTCTAAATTCGTATCTGAGGACTGGCTTTACTTTCTGTACATACATATTTAAATATCGCTGCCACAACATAGCCGATTTTTGTTCGTTTAGAGTACATGTGATAAACTTTTTGGGCTCGGCGTGCTTGGCTGTTCTTCTCTTTACGCTATCCCGCTTATTTTAATTCCCTCGCCGATTGCAGGCAAGCTCTTACTCTGTTTTTATTATTTGTATTTCGTTTCTATTCTCTGACTCTCTTCATACTCGCAGTACTAAAAGACCACTGGGTTATCTTAAGTACAGGTTGCAAGATGACAGGGCTACTACAACGTGCGAATACAACTCCGTTTCACACAGCCATCAAAGCTTGTGCGTGAATACTCCGCACTATATGCACAACGGACGCCTTGAAGCACCAAGACTATGCAAATGCGCCGACTATGGGCCCTAAACGTAATACAGCCTTTCTTGGCATACATGTTGTCTACGATCACATAGCGGCATCCGTCGTCAAAACTTTCTGGACTCATTCTCTGTCCTCGTTCTTATCTGCCGAGATCCTGGGCACAATTCTCAAGCGGGTTGTGTACTGACAGCGTGATGGCGTTTGTTCTTTAATCCACTTTGCTTTTCTTTCTATTCATTTATGGTTTTCCTCTTTTAACCTGGATCCTGCATATTTAGCTTTCTCGGGGCCACCTTATCATTTCCTAAACGCGCGAGGTGATTGGTTCTCAATGCTTGTCATAAAAAACTATTGCCCCGCAGAAGAGATGAGCTGTGAGACTTCTGTGTTGCACGGATGCAATCTTGCTATGTGAGCCACATCTGTGTGTGTCCTTCAGCGCATGGCTTCTTTAGGGGCGCTTGACTTCTCGAATCATAGTATGTCGACGAATTTCAATCTTTGAAGCGCATTTTTAGTTACCCTGTAAATTCTTTCAAGAGAAAGCATTTATAGCGCATGAAACATCGCGTTCACGCAACTAGCTAGAATTTCGGTATGTACTCTTGCCCAAGGTTCATGAACATTGCAACTAGAGTCACCTGCCGGCGGTCAGGAGCACTGTCGTTAAACAGACGCACTCTGCTACTAATGCAGCAGTGTGGAGAAACTAGCTTTAGAGGCAACAATAAAAAACATTTTTGCATGCAGTTCGATGAAACCCACCTCCGGAATGAAAAGGCGTAATCGTTGCTTTGTGTACTATAACGAAGCTGCTCGCTTGTCAGGACTGCAAAACGCGGACTCGCGGTCGTCAGTTTTTTTATATAGACATTTTTTTCCCTTTTTGTTCTTGCTGTTGTCAGCACTTTCTTGCCTTCTATTTCCTCTTCCTGGGCAGTGGGGCTGTCTTCGAATCAAAATAAACTAAACCGCTTTTCAACAACTGCCCTCCTTTTTCAACCTAACATATTTTTAGACACGAAATGCTTTCACCTGTTATTGTTGGTAACTCTAGACAAACATCATTGTATAAATTTTCGTTTTCGCATGAGTTAGGATGGTGACACCGCCACCCTAGCTCCCGCGAAGGCGAAAGCAGAAGGGGAACTTATCGAAGTGTAGCAAATTAAGACATGCGGAAAAGGGAAAACATTCTGTCAGCACTGAATTTGTTGATATTTTGGGTAGTGAACTGAAATGGCTGGTGACACCGTGCTGAACCCAAGAGAAGAGTGCACATTTGTTCTTTAGCTTCTAGGGTTTTCGGTCAGCGTTGTAACCTTATATCTTGCTATCACATCTGCGTTTCTGCATACAGACCAGGTCCTTCCCGAGCATTGAAACCAGTTGTGATCATGCTCTTCTTCTGCCTAATCATTCATTCGTGTTTGTTTTCGTCTCCAGGTACCGAGTACTGTGCGGAATCCTGCCCAATTAAAAACCAACTTGGCCCAGTTATTGCCTTTTTATATGGGTCAGATAGGTTGCGTCGCATACTGAATGTAAGTTGTTTCAGAAGCAATTTTTAAACGAAGACGACCACAAAATAGTTTTTTTTTTGTATAAACACCTTCTGTGGGGTTTTTAAACCGTATAACGTATTTGCTGTCGTGCCCCCTTCTAAACCAACACGGGTGTATGCCAAATTTGCAACAGTTTCGAATGAGTTTACGAGTGGATATTTTACATAGAAAGCTTTAATGAAATTTTTCCGATCTCCCCTTGGGATGCTGCCTACTGTTTATAAGACAGCTTTTGAGAGCAACTCAAGTGAATCCGTAAGGCTGGTTTTCCGCATAGCAAAATGTTATAAAATTGGTCTTTGCTCCTAATAGATAGCAGTGTTTTTGTCTCTATATCACCTGAAACGAAACCGCGATAAGTTTTCTGACATTTTGCTGATATCGTGTTTCAAAGAAAACAATTTTTACATGGGCCGCTCATTGAAATGCGATGCCGTTCTGAGCAAGGGTTCGAAAGATGGCCCAAAAATTCGATATCCCAGATTTCTGGGCATGTATACTGCACCTACTATTATAAGTAACTTTGCCTTCAATACTACGACGATTGCTCTGGCAGCAGGTACAGAATTTATCCGTCCTCGGCAACTCCAACCCTATTTACAGCCGCAGAATGGCCTAGACGAAGGAGGCGACTGTAAACAAAGCTTCGAACCAACGCCAGAGCGATGAGCCGCTACACTTTCGCACAACCCTTTATGGGCCGAAGGCAACCGAACGTCCGCGCACAAAGCGGCGAAGTGTCGGCGTGCTCGCAAGATACGTGGTCTCAAAGCGGCAGAGAAGAAATAGCCACAAACAACATAGAAAGCGAGGCGCGTGTTGAAAGGCAGGCTTTACGCCAGGCGAGTAAAAAGCGAAGCAGTGCCCCACCGATACAGTTGTCGGAAACGGGGCTCGGTTACGGGTTCAGCCTCCGGAACGTTGGCCCCGAACGGTGATAAAGCTGTAGGGCTGACGGAGGCGTGGAGTCCGCGAACGCGGGGCAGAGCAGGCGTGTAGACAGCGAACGGTGTGGATGTTCCGTGATTACCTGACCCTAGCGCACACCCGACGTTTATGTTCGCGAGACCAGAAAACGCGAAACTTGTCCTAGAGGGTTGAAGTGGCGTTCGTTGCTGGTTTTGTGTTCTAAAGGGTTGAAGGGGCGTTCGTTGCTGGTTTTGTGTTGGTTCTCGTCGCTCTCGTGTAGTTCGTTCTCTTTGCCACATCATACTGTTTTTCATGTAGGCGCTTGTAGCAACTACCCTTCGTAGTCGCCATTACCTCTACCCCTTTCCACCGCAGCGGTGGCCAAGTGGTTGAGCATCCGCCTCACATGCGGGAGGTGCGGGGTTCGATCCCCAGTGCCGCCAGGGGCCCACCGTGAAGCAAAGGGTACAAGCTATACCCTGGTCTGGTGCTCGGCTTATTTAGGGTGAAATGCTTGGGAAATGGTTTTTTGACCCCACCTTGAGAAGTCGGAAATAGCTTGTGCCATGCCGCTCTTTGGCCATAAATGCCCTTGTGCATAAAAATCTATCAGCATCATCATCAACAACAGCTCTTTCCTAACGGCGGGAAAACAAGCAAATTCAAAGTGGTGTGAGAAAAAATATTTTCCTCATAATGAGAGCTGACAGCCGGCTTCGGCTGTTGGAGGGAACACTAGCGCCGGTGCTCGGCACTAAGGGAGATTGGATTGGAAAACATTTAATTCGTCAGAAAAGGCAGAATGCAGACGATCCGTGCTAGGTGGCTACACGGCTCACAGCGACCTGGGTAGCCCATTCAATGACCCGGGTTTGAACTCCCAAGTCTGAGCTGACCAACACGGCCTCCCACTGCTCGAGAGTAGGAACCTGTATTAGAGATTTCGGGGGCGGCTCCTCTGTGCAATTCCACAATAGGTGATCATAAGTGGCTAAATCACCACATAATGTACATGCAGGGTCGTATTCACCGGGGTAGAGTTTTGACAACAGGCAAGGCGTCATGAAGGATCGCGTCTGGAGTCGCCTCCAAGTGGTCTCCTGCTCCTTATTAAAAGCTTTGTCTGGAGGAGGGAATATCCTCCTTTCAAGTTTAAAATGATTAGTAATATCGAGCTCACTCAGCCACAAGAGATCTTCTTAAAGAAAGTAATTGCAAATGCAGCGCACACCCCATGCGTACTTCACGAGTGGTCTCTTGACAGACACGAAATTTTTATGCACAACAAATGCACCCACTCCCAATAACACTGTGGAGAAGATCTACAACATCTGATATGGACTTGCCCATCTTTATTGGCGAGAGTGACACAAAATTCAGCACATACCGAATGATGACATGGCCACCTCAGCATACAATAGATACGATCAAGCATCGCAGCACAACATGCATTCGCGCCATACGGTAGTGAAAGCGACCTGCTTCGAGTGGTGTAGGAGACGTGGACTGAGTTACACGAGCAGCCTTGAATGCTAAGGAAACAACCTACAAGAAGTTTGTCCCGCCTACAGCTCCATCCCTCCTAATTCCCCAATAGTGCCCGAGAGCCAACCCTTCCTTGTAATAAAGGTTTCATTCTTAATTAATTGATTCATTGATTCATTCATTCCCCATATAAAATATTTAGCTTGATTGCAGCACAGTATAGTGTGGCTAATAAATCTATAAAGCTACGTTTTAATGATATAGAGGAAAAGAGAGGCTTATTGCTTAGAAAACAGAATACTTGAGTGTAAAGATTATAGGTCTCTGGCAAGAAATAGAAAAAAAAATATTAAGTATTGAAGTGAATAAAATGGTAAAATAACAAATATAAAATTTACGTTATAACCGTTACTCTGTGAGAAACCAGCATGCAGAGTTAGAAAAATTTTCATGCTCAGCTTTCGGATAAGCAAAAAAAAAAAAGTTGTCGGGTATTAACGTTGTTACACCAAGTAGACGTGACAAATCATGTATTTAACCTGGTTGGCTTGTGGTTTGCTTTGCGGTGTTGTCGGCACTTCTGGAGAAGATATTAGACGATCGGGTTGAAGCTGATATGATCTGCTCGCGATGCAAATGGATGTTTATGAAGAAATGCATTCAATGCACAGCACGAGGCGTAATCGGCAATGGCGACAGCACAGTGCTGTCGTGCAGTGGCCACCGAAGATCTGTTCGCGCCGCCGCGGGTTCGACACCCAGTCGCGGCAGTATTAATTCGTATTTATTATTTCTGCATGGCTCAAGGTCACTCTCAAGGTCAAGCTTCACACAAACTCGGTGAGCCTGTTAGACCTCGTGTAGTAGTGCTTACGCACTAAAAATAATTTGATCGCGCGAAACGTTTCAGGCTAATCCGCAGTTCAGTGTGAAGGCTGACCACGGGCCGTCTTTTAGAAAACTCTGTCCTCTACTCTGCTCGCAGCGCGGAATTGTTCAGAACATTCCCGTGCCTCCAGAGAGGCTCGGGAAGCAGCGAACCACCTCGAGAACAGCGGAAGTTAAAGGCACTAATGGGGAGCTGTCGATAGTCCGGGTTGGGCGGAGCAGTCATGTAGGTCCGTACTAAAGATCCCAAGAATAGAGGTCAACTTTTCTTGCAGAGAAGTCGTTTGCATGCTCAAGGTCGAATACCGATGCTGCGGAATCGCAAGAACTCAGCTGTCATGGCCAGGGTCAGTGCGGGACAAGGACGCAATTTTGGATGCTATGTTTGCCGTGATCTGTGCCCGTGACGGGCTTCGAAAGAGGTTCAAGAATACTGCCTCTTATGGCTGAGGAAAAAAAACGAATCCAAAAATGCAGTACAGTTCTTTCGCAACAAACTGGACAGCTAGCCGCCGTGGTGGCTCAGTGGTTATGGCACTCGGCTGCTGACCCGAAAGGCGCGGGATCGATCCCGGCCGCGGCGTTCGAATTTTGATGGAGGCGAAAATTTAGAGGCCAGCGTACTGTGCTATGTCCGTGCACGTTAAAGAACCCCAGGTAGGCGAAAGTTCCGGAGCCCTTCACTACGGCATCCTTCATAATCTGAGTCGTTTTGGGACGCTAAACCCGGTTGTGCTCGCGCTTCCTTCCTGCTGTGGAATTCAGCGAAATGGACGTGACTGCAGGGCTGCCAGAGGGAACAACGACAATAGCGTCCCCACGTGTTCAAACAGGAATGCCGGAAGCAGCGACGACAATAGCGTCCCCATAGCGACGATAGCGTTCAACAGGAATGCCAGCGACGACCATAAGCGCATTCGTTCCGGTCCTCGCCAGGACGCAGTGCGGTATCAGTGTGGTCTCCTTCAGTCACGCTGGATTTGAACAATTGCCCGAGTGCCGCACCTGCGACAGAGCCTCCGCGTTCCGGTCACCAGTCAAGCTCTTTCGACACCTGCGGGGAGACAGCCTGCATTCCTGTGTCATGCAGCTGCCCTCCGGACGCACGTGTGCGGCCTCCTGGAAGCCGCGTGGACGACAACGTGACCGGGTCCTGTTCCCTTTCCTTCGACCGAGCTGCGAAGAAGCATCAGGACCGCCCTGCCGTGGGTGGTACCATCAGTGCCATCGTGTGATGGGACATCATTCATCGAACTGTATTCCCCAGCTAGGGATCTGGGGAATACGAAGAGTATTTAAGGAGCTGCTGGTTTGATGCCAGAGAGAGCCCTCCTTTCTTGAGAGGTATCAGAAACTCCCGACTCCTATGAAGCTCTCTTTACTGAGAAGCACTCTCAGTGGCTCGTATACATAATGTAAATAGTCCTTGTATAAAGTTTTCCAAGTTTTCTTCCTCCGACGGTCCTCGTCTCCTCTCCGGCCCAGTCACGCTACCTGAATCCCAACAACTGGTGGCAGCGGTGGGATGCTGCTACCTGAATTTCAACAACTGGTGGCAGCGGTGGGATGCTGCTACCTGAATTGCAACAGCCCCCATAAACCATAAACCATAAACCATAAACCATAAACCATAAAACAAACTGGATGGTGTTACTTGCCCAGAAGCGGCGTAGTGTGGGCAACTTCGTGATATCGCTCAAGTCGAACGACTTGAATAACCGAGATGTAGAAAGAGTAAACAGCAGCAATTATGTGCAGTGTACTGGCTTTTGAATGACTGTGGAGGAAAAGAGCAAAAATAACAGTGAAGAACTTGCGCCTCATTTCTCCATCAAAATTCAAACTTCCAACACCAAAACGCCTATTCACTATCTCGGGAAGTCAAAAGTCACACGCGCTAGTTAGTCTTCGGTGGTTTCGCTTTTCATTCGATTGTAGCACGCATGCCGCTTTGTGGCTAAATCTTGCTTAACAGTTGCCCACTTGAATCGCGTAAATACGGTATGCGGTTCCAGCGCCTTTACGTGTGCGATACCTTCGACTCGACCGAGGCAGACGCCGGGAAGAGAATGGCGCCCTCCTCACAACCGCACTCTCCGCCTTCCTGTCGCTCGCAATCGATAGGACGAGGCCAGGAGAGGAGAGCGCTATGCAAAGTGAGGTGTGCCGAGGAGTGAGCGATATCCGGTTACGCGCTGTTGTTTACTGCAGTTGGTGTGGCGTGTAAAAATGATGAACTAAAGTAAGCTTAAATCGTGCAAGCGGAGCTGTTGGTGCCAGAAATGATATCCACAACTTCAGGGTCTGCGGTACCTTGACAGCAGCTTTTAGCGCAGCAAAGTTGAAGTGGTGGTGCGGAAGTCCTGTTCTGACGTATCTTAACGGTTTTAAATGACATGCATGTCAGTAGCACACCATACCCTCCAGCACTAGTGCGGTTTTGGTTTTCCTTCTTATAGCTCTCGGTTTCTAGTACTGCCGCAACACGCTATGAGCCATATGTAGCTGTGCGGGGAAGCTCTAATGCAGAATAGCTAACATATCACACTCGAAAAGAGCGACAGCACCATGCTCAAAATAAAAGAAAATGTACTGTTGTTTTGTAGGAATTTTTCTACCGTATTTTAGTATTTTGCAGTAGTACAGTTTTTCGTGTACTAGTTTTCTTTATCCCCATTTCGGTAGTACTATACTGTAGCAGCTGCACTGGAGTGGCATGGGCTTTAAATTCGATGAGAGTGCTCGTAGTGTTTTATTTGATTCTCTTGTGTTTGATGTCTGAAAGCATGTTGCCTCCTTTTTTGCTACTTGAAAGCATGCTGTCTAATTATGGTAGCATTGCCGACTGCAGCACGTTCTCAGTATCTATATTCGAACTGCGCAATCTGGAATTTCTTCCAGTTACCATTCCTTCTGTGTTTTCCCAAGCGTGGTCGCCGCATTTTGACACAGGAGAAATGCAAAAACCTCTGTTTTTTTTTTTTAAGATGAGAGTAGAACTACAGCAATAAGCACTTTTCATGTTCTCTCTTCTAATTCATGAGCAGTCGTAACACAAAATAGCGCGATCTAAAGCTTTAGGATCAGCTAAGTTCACAGTGCTATCGCTACCTTCTATTATGGCTTTCTCGAAATCATGGTGCAAACTTATGAGAGCGAAGAAGTATGGTGTTACCTACTAAGTGTGCCTAGGAGCTAAGTTCTTTTTTTTTCGCAAGGCGTACAGACCACGCTGTTAACGAAAACGGGTATCGCAATGGCGCAGTAGCGACGTTTTACCAAAATTATTACCATTTGCTTGTGCTTTACGGTGTGGGAAACGACGCACTTAACAAGTGCCTGTGAAATTACTATTGCGGTGCCCAAAAATTATAGGCTTCAGTGCATTTTTAGTCATGTGGACCTGCTGGGCTAGTTTGTTTCGCATGTTTCACTTCACCACATCGCACAAAAAAATGAACACAGAGTAATAAAAAGAGACCATAAAGCGCTTTATGGTGTGTTACTATCCGTCCATGTTGATTTTTTGTGCTATGTGGTGAAGTGAGGCTTTTTAGTTCGGCTGCATTTATAATCGCCCTCTTTGCAGCCACATGCAATCGCATGCAATCACATGTGTCGCTTGGGCGCAAGGAGTCTCGTGGCCTCTTTTTTCTACTGCGTGCACCGGAATTTTTTTTTTGCTCTTCCTTTCCTTCAGGCTGTGTTCAATAACTGTGCCCTTCTGTAGCGTCTCAGCTCGTTTGGTTCATTTGCTTGACGTTTTTTTCAAGGATTTTGTGGTGCTGAACTTGGCCAATTTGTACTGTTTAGGCTGCTTGCGGTAGTTGCGCAGCTCTCGCAGAGACCTCACTCTGGTTACTCTCAGAGATGCCTGATGTATCGAAACAGTAAAGACATTTCTTCGTGACTTCTTTTCAGTATTTTACGATTTTTCTGCCTGTGTTGCATTTAAAGAAAAAAAGGACACTGGAAGAGAAGATGCGAGAGTTGAACAGGGGGAGGCAGTATGCTGATCAGAGAAAAATACGGCCGCCGCTATTTTTGTACGCTATTGTCAAGCACAAGCAGAGAGCAGATAAATGAATTCTATTCTTGGAATTTAATTTATGCTTGCTTTTTCAACCTCGTTTAGGATGCATATGAAAAGTTATCCCACCGGCGCTCCTCGCGGTCTGAGATGCGCTGTTTTGGGCGTGCAAAAAACGCAGAATCTTGCCGGGCAATGTTTACATCTACGCGCTCTCCTTACAAGAAGTTTACCAAAAGCATCCTCTAACCAGCCCCGACAAGAGGAGCTGTTCTCAAGGAGGCGGGCGCCTTCCGTTGACATAGCCTGTCAGCGGCAGCGACGTTGGCGTGGCCGCGTTGATCGACTAGCGTAAATAACGAGGGTGCCCCTGCAGAGCGCGTGCTTCGCCCGCTCGACGTGGACGAGCGCACTTCGACAGGCAGAGTGGATGCGCCCGGGTCGTCCTGCCTAAGCATACCCTGACAACATAGGCATATTGTATACAGTGGCTTGCCAACCTTCGACGTCCCCCCCCCCCCTCCACCCCCTCCACTTCGTTCTCTGTGTTGTGTAATGAGTGAACCAAAATGCGGGCTAGGACAGGAGGGGGAAGCGGTGGCGGCTTTTACACATTACTTAAAAAATAAACACCTGAAAGTAAAAAAGACTCAAAGCGAAGTAGAACAAAACATGTAGGCGCCCTTATCAGAAGGAAAAAAGTAGACACCATTAGTTTATTTACCAAGTGGCCAGTCTCGCAAGAACTGCGAATCACACCCGAGTATGAGCACATGCATAAGCAAAACTAAGGAACAGTCTTAACAGGAGGGGAATTTCCAGGAAAGAATTGTAAGATACGCAGTATTTTTCGTTTCGTCCCCAATTTCTAAAGAGAATCTACAGCCTGAAAAAAGTCAAATATTAATAAACAAGTAAAAAAACAGGAAATGAAGCTGAAGAAAATAAAGCTACGGAGGGCTAGGATGCATGGAATTTGAGTATGGCATAGCTAACGATGATTCTATTGCTGCGTTTTCTGATAGGATCTGCGCAACAATTTTATTAACGCCTGGAAAGAGCCGAGAAACGTTAATGCTAATATATACCCCTTCACCGTGGTCTTTATGCAACCTGGTATTTATTAATGTATGATCATTGGAAGGGAATGTGCAAGCGAAAAATGGTGACCGCCGTCTCCCAGTAGCTACTGGAATGCAGGTTGTCACGTGCCCATCGTGTCAGGTAGCAGTATGCCACCTCGAAGGGGCCTACTAGTAGGTTAACCTAAGAAAAAACAAAGCTTAGTGTGCCATTTCGGATTTAACGAACTTTCGTTTGATAACATCGAATATAGCGAAGTTAGGAGTGTTACCTCGGATATCACGAACCTAAGTATGCCAGCTCATATATAAAGAACTTTCTTGTATGGACATCGGATATAACGAACGTTTGGCTGCTAACGCATTCAAACGACCCGCTGAAGATCACCTAAGCGTTTTCTTTTTCAATCTGTGGGTAAGATTTTAAGCGTCCGTACCTCCAGAAGAACGGGAATATCTGCAGAAAAAACCGCAGGAGAGACTGCAGGAGAGTGCTGGAATTTGCTTCTGCAAAGTGGCGTCTTATTGCCGGCATTTTTCTTTCATATTTTCCGCCCCTTACGTTTCTCTCAATGCTGCCATCGAACTTGCATTAACTTCGGTTCTTAGCCCAATTTTATGGCTTCTGTTCCGTAGCCTCGGTGAAGTGTTCACTCTAGAGCTGCTTGATGTGCAGTCAGGGACGGCAGCTCTACACATTGAAGGTGACATTCCATTTTGTTCAGTGCTTGGAGCTGTCTTGGAGGCATTCCACACAACGCGCTCCCTGTTATGTCTCTCGCTCCTGTTCACTTTGCCGAGCACGTAGAGCTAGCGTCACCGCCGCCTGACGCTCTATACACACAGACACTTCACGCCGCGCTTCGCAATACCTCTTCTTTCGAGTTCGCGCTACTCCTCGTTCGCCTGAAGATCCCGAGAAAGGCGCACTTTTCTGGCCTGCCGAGTTTTGCGAGGAACCTCTCATTCCGCTTCGAGCACCCTAGGGCTGCGCACATACAGAGTAGGCACAACTCATTTCTCCGTACATACAGACAGCCGCGGCGAGGCACAACAGAATGAGGGACCGCGGGGATATTAGCTACCTTCGTGAGGAGGATTAAATGCCTCGAAAAAGGTGGATGTTTTGAAAGAGGTCTATTTCTATGCAATAAAGCAGGATAAACTCGCTAGGTGCGTAACTCGTTGCGACATCTCACCCATTGCGATCTCGAAAAGGAAACCTCAGATGTTATAGCCTCCTTCATGACGGAAACCAATATGGGTCAGGGGATTGTGAGGCTGGTCGCTGATTGTTGGAGTTGGGGGCTTCAGAGTGGGCGCTCGAATGTGGCGGGCTTCAAGTTGTGGTACAACTTTTGCAGCCGTTTTTTTTTCGCCTCCCGTGTGGGGGAAAGAGGGAGGCAAAGACTGGACGACTAGGAGTTTCGTCTTGCAATCGTCCTCCGAAGCTTAATGTAGGCTGTGCACGTTGTTCAACAGACCGATCTGCGAGTTAGCCACAAGCTTGCCGAAGCATGTGCTTGTCGACTACCGTGTTTTATGGAAGCTGCAGCAAAGAACACGTTTGCTGGCCTCTGTCATCATCTTAGAGGATGGTAGCTAGGTATCGTTGTCGGAAAACGTTTTGCAACCGTGTTGCCTAGATGACTCTCACGCTGGAGATAATGAAGAATATTTCATCACAATCTGGTAGCGAAACGTAGACATATAATGTACTCTCATCACCATGAGCCCCCGCGTGAACATCTGGCGAGGTGTGAATATAGGTAACATATCCACTTGCAGTACAAAAACGCGTTCGGAGATTGAACAACCAGACTTTTCAGTGTTTTTACTGGTCGTGAAGATACGCCGCAAGATTACTAGGGGGACAGAAGCTGCCGCTAGGGACGGTATTGACCGTCTAATGAGATTGGAGGGGAGCTGGCACTGGCGCTTCATGACAGGCGCATGCAGCAACTAAGACCCTTCCTGTCTTTACCGCTTAGTCCGCTAGCGATTGGTGTAGAGAAACCTTCTCAGCCTTGTATATGCATTTATTAAACAATAGCATTAGAGGTGGCCTGACGTCACGGAAAGATGTTGAGAAAAGCGAGCAAGTGGCAGTGTACAATTTAGAAACTATATGTTTGACGTATTTGTGTGCTCACTTGATTTGTATAGAAACCAGCGCCGAGTCAACTGGAGCACGTATGGAATGGGATCAAAACTCTCACAGAGTGAAAGGAAAAACTGAAGCTTCTTTCACGTATTGTAACACATAAGTCAGTTCTTGTTGTGGAAAGTTGTGATGGCGTCATGTATGCCAAGGAAGAGAGAGAGGAAGAAAGAAGGCGGCGTCGTTTACCACGGAAATATACCGGTTTGCTAGTCAGCCCTCAGAGTATAATGGTGTCACGGTCATGTGCAAGGGGCCGCGATCACTCATGTGGCATAATGGCAATTAATCGGTTATATGATAGTGTGATCCGTCTAAATGAGTGACCACGCCTTCACGTAACCTGATCTCGTGTTTCATCGTGGACGAGGCTGTGTTACTTGGTCCCATGATGATGACGTGATTTCATGCGAACGAAGCGGTCTTCGAGCCACCAGCATCAAAACAGCAGACCCTGTAAAACAGCAGGAAAAAAGAAGCTTCGAGATAAAACTACGAGACTAAGGTGCCATGAGGAGCTTAGTTTGCCTAGATTGGGGTGACCACGATGAAACCGAAGTTACTATCGTTTACATAAAATGAGAAGACTAGAAATATGCGCCTACAAACAGAAATAAGACACGCAGCGTGACGGTCTTGAAGGAGTGGCTCCGAATGCAGAAAGAACGTCGTCTTTAGACAGGCAGTCACTGTTTGCAACGTCAAAACCTTTTGGCAGGCCACCTGGTTCATATCTGACGACTACGAACAACGCAAGCTAACGGCGTACACAACAAAAATACACCGGACACAGCGGTGCGTGATGCGTGGTCTTCTTCTCCCCGTCTTTTACCGTCTGCCTGCTGTATCCTATTCGTAACAGTTTACTAACGTTTTGTTTTCCTCCCCACACTCCATCTTTTTCTCAGGGGCAAATCGGAGCAAACATTTTGAATAAACTTGAACTCGAATTGGGGAGGAGTCGCTGCCAGCTTCTTGCGGCGTCTACATGTCAAGCAGGGTTCCGTTCGGCATTCACACTGTGCGTATGGAGCACGCATGGAGTCGAAGCAGACGCGCCCGTATTTGGCTGCTTGCTGCTTTTACAGGCGGAGGAGCTCCGTCTGCGAATGGTTCCTACCAAGCTCCGAGCCCGATGCGTTGCCAGATATGATGGATGCCTAGGCAATGCTGTCAGGAGCATAACGTATCACGCAAGGTGGGTTAAGTAGAACGAAAAGATCTGAAAGGGGTACACTATTCTCCACTTCATTCTTGGACAAGAGACAAGGCGCAGAGTAAGAATACACAGTAAACAGCTTAACATAACGTATATGTGGCTTACAAGCTTTCTTTCATTCAATTCTAATGCACGTCTGAGTTGAACAAGCGAAATCGCCGCGAGAAAAATTGCTTCGCTCAATGCCGTACCCTCAACATGGTGTGAATGTGTTCTAGCGCTACGCACGTCCTTCACATGTGCAATGTTGATGCGCTTGCAAAACGCAACAAATATTGTATTTCACTGAGTTTTTCTTAGCCTACAGTTCTCACGCATACCCGAGTTAACCATCCAAATTAGGTTGGAGATTGAATTTGTAGAGACATTTATGTGCCCTCAAAATGAGGTGACCGGATCATATAGCGTGGCGGGTGCCACGTTTATATGTGCAATGCTGATGTGGACGTCGAAGAAAGCCACTGTATATTCTAAAAACGTCACTGCTCGCTTTCGCAGAGGGGCTGAAAGCGCGGCTTTGCAATGCAATCATCGTCATCGTCATCAGCCTGACTACGCTCACTGCAGAGCACAGGCCTCTCCGATGTCTCTCCAATTAACCCTGTCCTTTGCCAGCTGTGGCCACCGTGCCCCTGCAAACTGCTTAAACTCATCCGCCGACCTAACTTTCTGCCACCCCCTGCTACACTTGCCTTCTCATGGAATCCACCCCGTTACTCTTAAGGACCAGTGGTTATCTTACCTTCGCATTACATGCCCTGACCAGGCCCATTTCGTTCTCTTAGTTTCTAATAGGAGGTGATTAAGCCGAGTTTGTTACCTCACAAACTCTGCCCGCTTCTGGTCTCTTAACATTACATCTATCATTTCTCTTTCCATATATCGCTTCATTGTCCTCAACTTAAGCTGAACCCTTTTAATTAGCCTCCAGGTTTCTGCCCCATAGGTGTGTACCGGTAAGATACAACGGTTGGGCACTTTTCTCTTTTTGGATGTTGGTACACTGCCATTCATGATCTGAGAGAATCTGCCATATGCACTTCACCCCATTCTTATCCTTCTAGTTATTTCCCTCTCATGATCCGGATCAGCTGTAGACGCATTCTTCTACGACTTCCAGCACATCTCTACCAGTTGTGAACTTTTGTGCCCTTCCTACACTGTTGACCGTTACTTTGATGTTCTGCATGTTAATTTTCAGACCGACCGTTCCGCTCTCCCTGTCTAAATCATTAATTATGCCTTGCACATATCCTTGGTGAGTAAGTCGATGTCATCAGCGAATCGCAGGTTACTTAGGTATTCTTCATTAACTGTTATTTCCAACTGTTCCCATTTCAGGCTTTGAAATACCCCCGTAAAAATAAAAAAAAGATATGCAACGCAGGAAAGAGGGCGGTACTGGAAGAGGCGCAAAAAATTCTCCTCTGTGAAATGCAACAACAGAAATTTAAAGTTTTTGTTTCATTTTTGTGTACCTTTTTCCTTTAAGCAGGTGACGCTCAATATTAAAGAGGAAGAATAAGTCGGATGAGCGGGCCGTGCTAAAAAGCTTTTTAACTTTTACTCCTCTTTTATCCAATACGCAACGCCCCTTGCTTTTAATATACCCGCCTGGCAGGGATGTATTTACAGGCAACTTTCCTTTTGGGCAATTTGGATACCGGGGAAGATGGTACCATTTACAGTGAATCTATTGAGCCCTCTTCGTCTATGAAATCGGGTCAATATAATAATCCGATAAGGTTTTTAAACAAAATCTGCGTTCAGAAATTTTCTGAATTGAGCGAAAATAAGGTGGCTACGTATGATAAATAGCGTTGAATTCACTGGATCACCTGAGTACGCGCAGGTATCGCCGCCTCCCGACGGAAATGCATAACAGACTTTCATGGCAACTATATTTCTCATAGCCGCTGCAGGGTGGCGCTGGCATCAAAGCGGATCGGAGCATTGACCGAAGAAGAAATGCAACATAAAGGGAGGCGAAAGCAAACAATAGCGATAAATGGCTGAGCGCAGCGCCGCTTTGAGGCCACAGCTGTGAATTCATCGGCCTTTGGTGCTCTCCAAAAGGTGGCAGCAACGTCTAATTTCATAGCCCTTTCCATATCTGCCCACACAAACGTGTGAGTGCGCAAAACATAAATTTTCAACTTGAAGCGAACAATGTAGATGCTCCAACCCGGCGCGCACGTTTGTGAGACCTTAAGAAACGAACCAGCCTTGTTAGTTCGGAAAAATACTTAAAAAGGGTCCTGTTATGTGTTTTATTATGTGATACGACCTTAAAGAGCAATAAGTGGGCAAAAGCTTCCCGATTAGTCTGTTCAAGGGCCTGAAAGGGATAACGTAAATGGCACCGAGAAGAACACGAAGACGTTCAGTAATGTCAGGAGAAGAATGCTTCCATATAATGGCGATAGCTAAGTGCTAAAAAGAGAAATGCACCCTTAACTGCTCGCTTCAGTTCCCTACTTCGAAAGCCGGCTTCACTTTTTTGCTCTTTAAGTGCATCGGTGTTTGAGACGATGGATTTATGGGAGTGAATGCAGTGATACAAGGCGACACAAAACAGTGACATCACACAAAGTGTGCGCGCAATGGAGACAGATGTAAAATGAGACACCATTTGATAGAACTTTCGAAAAAATTTAGAAATGTGGCATGAAAACTTTTCCTGCAAACTAAGGAGCAAACTTTTTTTAGTTCATGGGCTACAATTTTTTTCGACTTTTCCTTCTTGAATAGGCTTGTACACTGTATTGAACCATTGTCTCTTAATCTGATGGTTGTGGCTTCGAATTGCTGCCGTTTCAAAGTTGGTCGCAGATTCAAACGTACTTTCTGAAAAGGCGCACGTAACGGCAGCAGCAGCCCCTTTTTTTAATCTAGGAGTTTCTTGTTTGAATATTTCTATTCGCATACTGCACAGCTATACATCATAAAAACCAGCCCAGAAAGGCTGTATGCATTAACAATGTAAAAGATATTGACAAGTGACAAACCAGAATTATGTGCCATGTACAGTCCCTCTTCCTGAGTGCCTTTTATTTCAAGTAGTGAAGTCCTTAAAACCGTTAACGTTCAAAATTAAGGGAAGTTGTGAAGTCATCATTCATTACAGGAGCGTATCTGCCAATTATACGCGGTGAAAGCGACAGGCATTGCCCAGCAGCAACTTTGTCCAGCCATCCCTGCACAGTCCTACCATTGATTTCAATGAACGCTTTGTAAGCACCGCAGATCTCCTCACTGCCTCCCTTCTCTTGAATAAGAACACTGTTCCGGGGCCATTGGGCGTTTCCGAGAAAGTTTGTTCCTCCTCCTGTGACTTCTCTGCTAGCTGCCGTTTCAAACTAGAAAGCCTGCGTTAGTGCAAGCCACCACGCTTCGCAGACTGCAGACGTATTCCATTCTAAGTCATTCTAGACTACACCTCATCACTGACGGGGAATGTTACCCCATCTGTCCTAAATGTTACCACGGAGCGTTTGCCACTCAGGCACACAACTTCTGGGGATGCGAGGGTAACCCGAACCCACAAACATTACTGCCAGCTCCCTCCGCGGAGGGTTTGGTCCAACTTCTTGCAAGACCAGACAAGAAGACACAACTGCCACTTGTCTCGTGGGCTCAAGACGTCGCCCCCACCTGGGGGCCACACTAGGCCCACCTGCCCTAACTCCCAACGCTCAAGTGGCTAATAAAGTTGTTCTCGCTCTCTCTCAGAATCTCCATGGCTGTATGTATGTATGTATGGATGGATGGATGGATGGATGGATGGATGGATGGATGGATGGATGGATGGATGGATGGATGGATGGATGGATGGATGGATGGATGGATGGATGGATGGATGGATGGATGGACGGACGGACGGACGGACGGACGGACGGACGGACGGACGGACGGATGGATGGACGGATGGATGGATGGATGGATGGATGGATGGATGGATGGATGGATGGATGGATGGATGGATGGATGGATGGATGGATGGATGGATGGATGGATGGATGGATGGATGGGTGAGTAGGTGGGTGGGTGGGCGGGTGGGTTCCACGTGACTTTTCCAGCAAATTGCCCTACTAGTGCCTCTTCGTAGCTTATAAGGGTGGATATAAGCAGAAATCTGTACATGAGCGCCTAAGCAAACCCATGGTGAATGAAAGGTAATTCAGCGATGCGGGGAGATTTTCGTCCTGGGTGAAAAAAATGCGGCATTAACTTTTTGATTTGCTCTTGCTTTCTGTTAAAGGTAAGGAAGGAGCTTTCAAAGTCACTAAGTGGCTTTGAGTACTCGGCTACGACGTCCTTAGTGCGCCATAGTTTTTTATCAAATATTTTACTGCCTCAAATAGGAGGTTACTAAATTGGTCTAAACAAGTAAGTTTTCTGGTTGAAGCAATTGCAGCTTCAAGAAACCAGTTTTCACCAAAGTACCGCTCACATCGTTTCCCTCTTTCCTGCCTGTAAAAAAGATTCCGGTGTTGCTTCACACTTTTCTTCTGAAACTGTCACAATTAATGTCAACGTTCCATCTAGAGTCCTGTCATCGGTAACGAAATGAAACCATATAGTGGCACTTACGAGCCTTTACCTCCCACGTAAGACCAGCGAACTGCATTCTTCTACAAATGTGCTGTCGTAGGCATGCAAGGAACTTGGATGACTGCGCCTTTTCATCGATCCCGTGAACTCCGGTTGAGTTATTCCCAGTACGCGCGATCGCGTAATGTGCAATCAAAGGCGTTTGCTCAGCACAATTTGTAACGCCCGCTTGGGCAACGATCGATGCGGGTTGTTAGGCCCACGTTACGCCGTGCTGAGGTGAAATTCATTAGTCTCATAAGCCCGCAGTTCTTCACCTGTGTGCTCCGCTGACTGCTCAAACGGGGTGCATGCCCCACCTCTTCCATGATCGCGGGAAGGGAAACGCGTTTGCGTTCCCATCGGCGTGGAATTTATATTGCTTCATATATTGCGGAGGTGGGAGTATACGTGTTAGCTATATATCTCCACCACCCCGCAAAGCTGACGGAGGCCAGGTTTACATTTATTCTGTGTTACTGGCACTCCGTCGTAATTACGAGCCCCGTAATTACACACACTATTTTTTCAGTAACAGCTTTAGTAATGCGTGTTTTTATAATCGACCACTAACAGACAGGTGCCTGTGTGTTGTCCTAGGGGGACCCGGATGAGAAAACAAAGAATAAAAACTGTCATGTGTGTTTCCTTCATTACTGTCAATAGTGGACATTGCGATTTTGTAGGAACAGAGTTGCCGCCGTACCTAGCAGCATTGCTACACCCTCCGCGAGTTTCAGTGACCAGGGTTTGTTTTCTATAAGCTGTTCATCTCCAACCATTCATTTTGCGTTAATTTTCTCCTGTGTCATTTGTCGCTGAGATGCACCGGCCGCTTTCAAGCATCGATGGGAAGCAACCCGACCATTGAGTTGTTGGTGCACGGACCTCATCCCTGGCTGCATATCGCAGCCATTGACAGCCAGTGGTGAGACCCGGTCGTTTACTGTTGACAGAGTGCACACTAACCATGGTGCACACTAACCAGTTCACACTGACAAAAACCACTTGCATCGAGCAGTACCACACATGCTTGTTATCGCCGGGTTCAATGATTAGTTTTACCTCCACCGCAGTTAGCGTTATGGCAGGCGCACTTACGCATTTGTCTACGCCTGTCTCACGTACCTCGTACACTTTATTTATCTCCCACCGAATTTTGTCGCGTGCACGAGCGATTTAAAGCAAGGTGTGCATCTATGACGCACGGAGTGCAAGACAAGACGGCCAAAGTGCAGTTTTTTCTCCAAGTTATCTGCTGATGTTCAGGCACCTGCCATATTGGTGATATTGGTGACTAACACTTGCCGCATAAAAAGGGTACATGGTAAACATTTTTCGAATCGCATTCAACAAATTTCTTCTCATGTGGAACATTAATTTTCTTGATGATGCCTTTTTTTTCATCAGCGTTAGCAAGGTCTCCTCTTTAGCAGATGCTCCCATCGCATCCAGGTATCCCCTCTTCATTATTTTTTCTACCTTTTCGCTATGCTTAACCTTACCTTGTGCGTTCATGATTTCTTGAAGCCACAAAAAACTTCCTGGAACAAGTTTAAATTCATGCCCTTATCAATACGACCAATTTCTTAACCGGGAAACAGAGTAGATGATTGTCTATGTATATGAAAGGCCCAAAGTGATTAAACTGTGCTAGCTTTTCTCTGACATAACCGGCGCAGTACAAAACCTAGCGCTTATACTATTACTCTGAATGTACAGCCAGCTTCGAATCAGGTTTCACGTGAAAGGGAACTGCAGTAGTCTTCAAGTAGGCGCAGAAACGCTTCCACGTCGATTGCAGGCTCGTTCTGAAATTTGATCGCTCTAAACTGCTCAAAATATGACTCGCTAATTAGCATTGCTAAGTACGAAATATTATTGTGAGAAAGCACAGTTTTTTGCACGTGGACATCACCGCGACGAACTGAAAGCGCGATTGAGGTGTCCACTGACCCAGGGAGCCAGTTATGCGCGTCTTCAGCTTTTTCATCATCAATGCGAATTAGTCACGCCGGCGGCGTTCTAGTACCGCGTATCTGAGCAATGTTATCAAAGAAAGCGTGTATTGCTCTAGTGCCGTGTTTCTGCGACGAACTTGTCCACTCTAGCATACCGGAAATGCATGGCGTCCATCATAGCACTCTTGGTGCGCGTGTGAGCGTTGTGCGTGATCCAGAGGAAGTAAAGGATGGTGATAGAGCGTGAGTATGTGCCATGTTTATTTCAACAACAAATCTGCATTCTTATTTTAAATTTTCATTTATTAATGTTTTAATTTTACCGTTTTAAGTACCTTTAGATCGCCGTCTGTGTCTTGGCCAATCCCCCACAGTGGGTATGTGCCATTATCCTCTTCAGGGCAACAACAACAACAACTGAGGTATACTACCACAATAAAAGCTGCGGCATCCAATATCTACACTGCTGGGATTCTTGATGACGCAGCCGGGTGTGCATTAGAGGCAGCTGGTTGCCAGCCTGGCCGTTCACTCCATGACGGCAACTGTGGTGTGGATGTGTCTAGTCCAAGTGTGACCTCGAAGCGTGGCGTGTCGCCGAGCTCTGCCTTCTCGCAGGAGGACACCGACTCCACCATGCATAAGTCCCGCCGGCGAAAGTCCAAGAGCAAGAAATACCGGCGCTGAAGAAATAGAGAAAGGGTGTCAGCTCTAGGAAGGTCTCGCCTTCGGGATTGGCGCCAGACGTCGCGGATGCTACAATTAACTGCTAGTTGGTCACCATGGCGAGCGAGGAGCAGTTGATCGTCACAGCGCTCGATATCTGTGGGCTCTGGTCAAGGCAAAAACAGGCACGGTCACGCCGAGTTCTTTTGGCAGTATACAGGCTAGACATTGTGGTTGTTCAATAGATTAAGACAGAAAGTGAAATGGATAAAAAGATCGCCAACAGGCTTTTTAAACAAATTATAATTAATGTGTGCCGCACTCCATGGGTCTTTCGGCGGGTTGCTTTCTATTCTTCAAAAAGATTCTCTGTTTCTGACTATGTACCGGGTTTACACTGAAGGGAGCCTGATATGTTGCAACTTTAAGCTACAGGCAAATCTTTGAAGTTCGTCAGCGTATATGCTTTCAATAATTGCGTGCAGCCAGCAGTCTTCATTCAGGGTATGTCAACTGTTCTAGACTGTTATTGGTATGTGGTATTCATAGGCGATCTTTAGTTGCATGTGTGACCCACGCAACCGTACAGGGCCTAGCAAAAACGCCGATAAGAGCCCTGATATTTTATCAGCTATTACTGAAAGCGTAGGCTTAATTGATGCCGGATTGTCGTCCACCTTCACATGTATTAGAGGAGCCTCGCTTTCACGTGTGGACCATACTTACGTTTCCGCAGATCTCCTTAAAAGGCGCATTTCATGCGATGTCATGCCTGCTTCTTTCTCCGTTCATGCCATCTTCATTGCGCGGAATAGATAACGGGTCCGTCCCATGTTTCAACTGCAGCCGCCACTATGGATGCTCATTTCTTCATTAATAAGCGAGCAACACTTCAAGCAGCGACTCAGGAAAGCTTTTAAATCTTGCTTGACTACGAAAATGCCAATATTTACAGCTTGGGAGATGTTTAATCAAGAAATTCGTTGCTTAGCGGTTGAGATCGGCTCCATGAGGCTTTATTTCAAGCACGGTGAGGAGAAACAGTTGCTTCAGCGCCTTTATAATTTGCATAAGCTCCTGGCTTGTGCACAGAGGAAATTGAAACTATATAGTTTCACCTTCACAAGTCTGATGCGTAACGCTTTTGGTCGGCCCGTCTACGTTCCTGCGGCAATCTTGCTTTGCCCTCTAGGGAGGCAACTACTCAGGCCTTGCTTGATGAGCGTCGTCCCGTTGCTGCCAAGTGAGTGTCTGAACTCTACTGTGGCGACGTCCCGGTGACAAGCACAGATGCAATAGTTACTGAGTTTACAAACAACTACACTATTCCTTTTCCTGCAACTTCAAACATGGCTGATGATGTTCGTGTAGCGCGCTGGCTGTCTACGATTACTCCGCTTTCTGAGGACGAGTGCTCGGCGATAAGTGTCCATTTGTCCTTGGTTGAATTGGAAGATGCACTTGATCGATTGCCACTTTCGAAAACCCCAGGACTTGACATCATCTCAGGCGAATTTTTCGAGCCATTTAAATCTGTTTTAAACCGGTAATCGTCCAAATTTTTGAGATCAGTATTGATGTGGGATTTTTGCCGCGCTCATTTACTAAAAGCCTTATTTACTTAATACCAAACACTGATGATAAGGAAAAACTACGATTTGTTGACAGCTACAGGCCTATAACGCTTTTTTATGTTGAATATAAGATTTTCGCTAAAGTACACTCAAATCGGCTACAGCTTACAATGCCTACTTTGAATGGACCTCATCAAACATGTGGCTGGAGGCGATGGTCAATACAGTCTAATCTACATGTTGCGCGCAAGGTGTTGCAGTATTGCAGTGACGCTCATGAACAACCAGCAATGCTGCAAATTGACCTGGCAAAGGCGTTCGATCGATTGCCCCATTCACTCTGTTTTTCTTTTCTAAATGAGGTCACTGTTGGTTGAAATTTTTCGTCTTGGATACGCCTTTATTACAAAAAAATTTCCTCGCGCTTCATTCTGCATTCAGTCCAATGTGAAACAAGGTTTCCCACTGCCCTCTCTCCTGTTCGCACTATACTTGGAGTCACTTTGCATAACTGTTATGAACAGTAGAGCCATAAGTGGTTTCCGTATTATGAGTCACAATCTGAAGGTATTAGCTTAAGCAGATGACCTCGCGTTTTTCTGCCCTGATAAGCCAAGCATCGATGAGGATATTCGTTTGACGGAGGACTTTGGTTCAGTGTAAAGAGCTCGGATTAATCTCTCTGGCTCGGAATGTGGGGATTACCTCCTGCTGAGTATGCTACTCTACAATCGACACGTACGCAACCGAAGCACCTTGAAAAAAAAAAAACCTGGGTGTCTCAAACCTCATCGGCGGCTCCTTTCGAAACAGCCGCCTACCAGTGCAGTGGCGTGTGGCAAGCACCTTGGCGTCGCTGTGAGTGCCTATAACGATACCCGGACGCCGTACCGCCTTGACGACTGCGCGCGAGTGGTCACGTGATGGGGAGGGTCGCATTTTGCACGACGCTGCAGCAATTTGATCACATGACCGGCCGCCCTTTTGAAATGTCGTACGGGCAAGAAACGTTCGAATGCAAGTAGTAAGGAGCTAACGCTCTTAAAGAAGACATAATTTAACAGCGCATTCTGTTCGATATCTTACTGCGCTGCCATTTTTAATGAGCCCTTAGATATGTTTGTTCTGATTTCACTACGCAGCCACCGGAAAACACGCGTGATGGACCGATATTGCGAATCTTTTGTTTCCCCAAAATACCACTTAAGCAGAATGATTTTTCATCTAAAGGGATGGTATGCCCAGACCGAGTTTTGGCCGGAGTGGAAACCACTCCTAGTGGTCTTCTCTTCAGTGCCCTTCTTCTGGTGCATCGTTGCTTAGGTGTGAAGTATTATGATGTAACAGTGATATAGCCTGTGTTGCGTCTTTTCTCGGGCTTGGTTGTTTTGGTGTGTCGCATTTTGCATTGTGTTGATTTGTGATTGTTTTCTTCATGGCTTGTACATAGTTAATTTATATAGAACAAGGCATCACTGTAATCAATACCCCGTTTAAGAAAAAAAACGGCAATAGCCTTGTGTTCTCGCACATAAACCAGTGAAGCTGAACTGTTATTTATGCCACGGGTTCGAATCGCAGTCGCAGCCATGTTTATTTGATTTATTTAAGCGAACTTAAACCCACGATCATCGCAAGAAAACCCACATATATCGCAAGATATTGCAGGGGGTTTACCGCCCGAAAAGTGCTTTCGCATGAATACATTCTTCCACCACATTTAATGCTATCGCCACTAGAATTATGAAATAGTACATAGTTTTTAGGTAAGCGGGCGCACAGGTCACCGGCGTAACTTCTTTCAATACTGCCAGGACATCTCCGGAGTCTTCGGTAGTAAACAGGACGTCTAGGTGCAGTTTTCAAAGATGACTCCGTAGATTACGAGCGACACTTCTGGGTCACGTCTCCCTGACGTCGATTATAGTCCTAAACGGATTCTGTTGGTTCCGTGCCTTCATGAAAGCAGTTGTGTGCCTTCGCAAAAGCAGTGGCTTCAGACCCAGATGTTTACTTCTTTGAACCTGTTTCTCAAGTTGTAGAAGACCAAGAGGTTTACATAGGTCTGCCACCTGCTTAGTTTTTATGCCGCGCACAGTGGCTCGCTTTGCTACTCGAGTGTTCAATCCCTTGAAAGTGGCGGAAACTGTTGTCGTCACCTCCCTGAAGCTCAGAACTCCCGCTGATTCAATAGAATGCCCACTACACGACTTGGGAGACGAACCGTTGGCATGTATACTTCTGATGAAAGCTATTTATCGTTGCTCGACCTGTTAATACTGTACGCTCGCTATTCGTTAAGCCATGTGGCTAGTACAAAGCAATCGCATCAGCGTTTCAGGAACAAGTGTTGCAACATTTCAGCTATTTTTGGGAAAGCTCTCACACTTTCCTGCAAGCAGCGAGTGCTATTAAATGGAGTAGTTCTGGCGACCCGCCGCGGTGGCTCAGTAGTTACGGCGCTCGGCTGCTGACCCGAAAAACGCGGGTTCAATCCCGGCCGCGGCGGCGGCGGAATTTCTATGAAGGCGAAATTCTAGAGGCCCGTGTGCTGTGCGATGTCAGTGCACGTTAAAAAACCCCAGGTGGTCGAAATTTCCGGAGCCCTTCACTACGGCGTCCCTCATAGCCTGAGTTGCTTTGGGACGTTAAGCCCCATAAACCAAACCAGTAGTTCTGGCGCCGAAGATAACCAGACAAGTGTGAGCATGCGGCTCTTATTTTCTTGATTATTCGACGATGTAACAGGTATACGTTCCTTCATTTAAATTTGTAGCTGATTTCTCAAATCTTTTTTTTGTTTTCGAGGATCAGTTGAGTTTTTTTGCTGCACAGTTTTTGTTATTAACGCACTGTTCATAGACTTCTCAGATCACTATTTCTTCTCCTTGTGCTCGCAGTGTCTTCGCTTAAGAGCGTGAATTTTACTTCCACAGCATGAATAGTAATAAAATAGCAATAAAAGCAACGTTAAACTTTTGTTGTCCTTACTGGCCTTTAAGGCGGTGTCTTGTTTCTTGCAACACAGTTATAAAATACTCTGAAAGTTGATGTAGTATAGATAGAAGATTGGCAAGGCTATTTTTTATTACTGACGCATGTGCTGAGGTGAAAAGCCGTTCTGATCAATAGTCCCAACTGAAGCAGCAAGCTCCTTCGTTATATATTTGTGGTCTTACGTTTGCCCGAAGGATAATTAGCAGCCACTTCCCAAGTTAGACGAGACAAAAATGCTCTTGGCATCGTCCTTGAGAACTTAAAAGCTCCATTTTATTATGGAAGTAGCAGTTTACTCGGAACCCGAGACGCAATTCTTCGCCCAAGAGCGCACACCGCCCTTGGGACTTCGCTTAATTGGCGCACTATAATTTCACCCCCTCCTCTCAGCGTTGTGGCCTGCTTGTTGATATTGAAACAGGACCACATAGAACGACGAAAGTGACCTTTTCTGTAGCACAATTATTTCAATAACTCCGGCGGCAAAAAACCGGAAAGACGTTTCGATACAAAGACTAATAAGCAAATTGTTTACTGCGAGAAATATGTGGATAGCGGGGCTCGCTACTTAGTAATCTCGTTTCGTAAGACGCGTGCAGCTGCAGTCTTGCTTCCTGGTCCTTCAAAAATATTGGGTTACTTGCACTTGAGACTGTGGCTGGAAGTTTTTCATTGTCATTTTCACCCGTTCTACTTATAAGGTTTAATTCCGCAATAGTTCCCGTTCGGCCCAGCATATAAGAAGCAGGTGTCAGTTTTATTATGTGCGGAGCTTCACGTATGATGTTTCCTGAAGGTCAGTATGGCTATATGAATCCGGATGACAAAAAAAAAACACACTATCTTCACATAATAATGCTGCAACTTCATCTGTCGGATGTATTACAGTGAGGATTATAGTACCTGCTTTTGGCGGAGTTTGGACTCCATTGTACGGCCCACTGCTCGCAATTATTTAGTTTAATTTCTAGCTGGTAACCTTGCGCAACTTCTTACCTCCCCTCCCCCCCTCTTCCTCGAATGTCCAGTGATTCTCACAAGAGAGACATGCTAGCTGCTGGAATATCTCAACAACACAACGTGCGCAGCTTTGTTCATAGCGCAAAGCTGCACCTCAGCTGCTTCCACGACTCTCTACAACGCCACTGGCACGCCGCGTCATCGCCACGTAGTGGCTTTGTCGTAAATGCGGCGCCTACTACTGCGCATGTACTCAGGATGCAGCGTTATCCTGTAATTTCAGTACGTTTTATTCAGAGACTTTTCAAGGTGTCTGGCGGCGTCTTTCTTTATAGTGTGGGCCCCACCTATGAAGACGAAGATGTTAGCGCGAAGCGCGAGGCATAGCCTGTGTACATTGAGTGGTAACTGATCACGTATACGCTCGATGCTAACGGCGGCCGCTTGACAGATAGGCGGGGGAGCTTGGCTATGACTGCCAACGCTATAAAATGATTCCGGCTGGTCAGAGCTCCAGCCTTACTGAAAATTTCCATATGAGAAGTTCCATAATTTCATACATTTCTATAAGAAATATTATGCAGTCAGTATGGAGCATATGGAGACGGTATGCACTATTTGGCAGCGCATATGAAACTTACGAACTCTATATGACATGATGTACATATTATGGAAGTCGCATGGAGTTAAGTTGAAAGCGTATGGACTCCGTACAGACAAGATATGGATCTCCATATATTTATCCTTGTCCTATGGACTCTATATTACATAATTCCATACGAGTGGCTCATATGGAAAGTTTCAGTACGAATATCAAGTCCTCTCATTTTATTGACGCGAATCCGTCCAAGCACATTCGAATGCAACGCAGGAATGTCCTCAAACAATTCCTGGTTTCTTTCTTTGAATGTGAACGCCAATTAGCTTCTGCTTATACTGCGCTTATTGGGCTTATGACCGTGTTCACAAATGTTTCCTACAAACGTGACGATAATACACAGCATTTCGGACGCTTCCGCTAAACGTCGTCCAGCTTCTTTTGTGCAGCCAGATCTACGCTTGCAGATCAGAGGAAGAATCGGAACCACATCAGCGCCACTGGGCGCTCAAGCGTTTCCTGGTAGGAAGGTCTCAGTAGGATTGCATTTGCAGTCAAAAGCAACTTTCTTTATTTTTAGTCTCTAACGCACTTTTCCTCCACTTTCTCGAATTCAAATAAAATAAAAACAAACACCAGTTGAAAAGCCGAACAAAATCCTAGCTGCAAACAAACACTCCTAAACGCCTTCCTTCTCTATTCTGTTCTTCCTATTTTCTTCTTTTTTGTCATTGATCTCGTAGCAAATCAAAAGGTGTCGAAATAGACACATTGCAGCGGACATCTGAAAAGTAAGAAAACCTTCTCCGGCCGGCTCAGACAGTGAGTGGAGAAAAGAGACGAGTAAAAAAAAAGCGAAATCGCAGTACAGGAAGCAGCGCGAGAGGGAAGCCCTATACCTATCCAGAAGGCTGAATGAAGCCCTTTGGCGCACTAACGGCCTATTCGGCGTCCTCAGTAGATCCTGAGGGCCGAGATCATAGCCTATCTGGCGCTCCCAGAGTTGATGCCGTCCTTGAACTGGCGCAAATAGCTCCGCCTCATTAATCACCCGGATGCAGAACAAAGCGATTCGAACTTCCTTTCCGGCCACTGAAGCAAACCCCATTCAGTTCGCATTTCCACCAGCCTGTCTTCTGCGTCGCTATACGCTTCTAGGGTTTGAGGAGTTATATTGTGCCGCATGAAAACCATTAAATGGCGCACTTTAAAGCGGCAATTATCTGATTCGCGGAAAATAGATTGCACATTTCTGGAGTACATCTCCAAAGCCGGATCATATTTAGAAGTATGATCCCAAGATCTGAGCTTGCCAAAAAAAAAATGGCTGTGGTTTAGCTCTGGTTAAACCTGGTAGGTGGCGAGAGCTAGAGGCCATGGCTATGCTTAGGCTTCGCTTGTGTTTAAGCGATGTTATGCTGATGGATTTACTTGACTGATCTCTGTCTATGGTTAGAGGAAGACACATGGTTAAGCAGTGGTTGCAGCTTTATTTATCCCAATGAAGACGCTACCGTGGTCAGTAAAGTAGTGAGACTGTTTCCAATCTGTCGATGGCGCAACGACTCAGAACTCGTCACATCGTCCTCGACCCCCGTAGATTCTTCTGTGTTTTGTCCTTTTCTCTTTGGCTTCGAGCCGTTGCGCTGGTTTACGAGAACCATGTCTGACCAACTCGCCCACCAGTTCATGTTGTACCCCGTAGATTCGCTGTCGGAAGTTAAGCGGCATCGTCTAGCCGCGTCGTCGTTACGACGCTTCTCGAGACGTTCAGCACGTTCCTCTGCGGTTTCCTCGGCTCGCCGCCTCCTCCTCGTTTCAATCCGACGGTGAAGCCTGGCTTCTTTCAGCTTAGCCGACTCCTCGCTCTCCATATCTCAGCAGCCGACGGCTGCTCCGGAAGACCGTATATATATATATATATATATATATATATATATATATATATATATATATATATATATATATATATATATATATATATATATATATATATATATTAGCAGACAAGTTAAAGGAAATGAGGGGCCCGTTTGACAAATTTATGAATGGAGCCAACAGTCACCGAAACCAAGGTGCATAGGGGAACGTTAATTTTTTTTTAATAATGTGTTCTACTTATTAGTGGGATAATAATACTTAGATTAATAAATCGCTTAAAGAAAATTACTTATAAAGCAGCAGAAAAAAAACCATGCCGCCGGTGGGATCCGAACCCACGACCTCCGAATATCGCGTCCGGTGCTCTTACCAACTGAGCTACGGCGACGGCTGTCCAATCTGCTGCTCTCGTGGGTATTTATGTTTACTGGGTGTAAGCGAGCCTTGAGAGTGTTCACCAGCGCCACCCTCGACCATAGCGGCGGACGTAGCACGTCCTGTTATACCGCGAGCGTGACGTAGAACGTCATCTAACGGCGAGGGCGGAAACTGTGCTAGAGCCCTCTTATGCTACCTATGGCATCAAGACTGCCAGAACCGAGACCCTCTTTAAGCTATTAGCAGACAAGTTAAAGGAAATGAGGGGCCCGTTTGACAAATTTATGAATGGAGCCAACAGTCACCGAAACCAAGGTGCATAGGGGAACGTTAATTTTTTTTTTTTAATAATGTGTTCTGCTTATTAGTGGGATAATAATACTTAGATTAATAAATCGCTTAAAGAAAATTTCCATTTCCATTCCACCAAAAACCAATTATAAATTATTATATAAAGAGGCGAAGCGGCTGGCGTATTATAACTATCGCTACAAAACTGACTTTTCAAGAGTAACATTTCGAGGAAGTCAGAGAGACTTTTTTTTATTCGAGAAGTGCGGCATATCCGAAGTAGCACTCAACTGGTGGCTCTAGAGGCTTCGACATGGACAAGTGGGCATCGCTAGAGCACCCACAACGTCCCCTTGTGAGGAATAAGTGGGTCAGCCCAAACTCGCCATGTTCCTGTTGATTCCACATTGGTCCCATATGGACTTTGCTAGGGCTACGTCATGCAAAAGTCCAACACCTAGCCCACATCGGTCCCTTGTCGGGTTCTTGAGTGCAGATAGAACATGTGTAGGCTCTATGATCGAAAAAACTCTACTGGCCCAAATGGGGCTGCCCATACGAGGCCGCTGTAGGTCCCACCTAGGTCGTGGCGGGGCTAAAAAAGGGGTGTGCCTAACTGCTGCCTACATCGGCCTCTTGTAGGGTAAATGAGGGCAGATGCAACTTCTGGGCTCAATGCTGAAAAGCTTCTGCTAATCCAAATGGGGCTGCCCATAACACAAGCCTAAACATTCTGTTAGTAAAGCAGAGAGCGGGTATTAACTTGCAAGGAATGCCAGTGAGGTCGAAAATATGGTACTGCCTGTCGAAACTATCTGAAGTGAGGCCACCAAAACGGTAAAAACTAAAACTGATTTAAGCTGGAATGAGATTTCCGCTAGACTGCCAAACGTAGCGAAAGTAATGAGGAACGGGAGAAAATCGTGCAGTATAAGCTCGTATAGAGTTTGCTAGCCAAGCAAAATCCAAACAACCTTTTAGGGAAAATCATTGCAAGACTGGTAATTTTTGTCCGCGATTAATGTAACCAGCAGTTCCCCATTTCATTCCCTTCTTCTAAGGACTAGATCAGCCGTCTTCTAGCAATAATAAGCATAGTCCGAAAGCCGTATCCCAGTTAAAAAGTAGGAGGAAGGGAAAAAATTACATCAAGTGGGTAAGATAAAAATAGTAGGGCAAAGATTCAAGTAAGATGGTAATGTGGAATGCGAATAGCAAACAGTAAGGAAGGTTAGGAAAAGAAGGTCAAATAAGAACAAGAATAAGATGCATATAAAGGTGATATTATGAGAGAAGAAAATACCATCGGATAAGCTATGAAGCTGGAGGTTAAAGATAAATATAAAGGCTAAAAATTCGTTAACAGTTAGAAAAGACACATATTAGAAGGTTAAGGGTAAAAAAAAAAACACTGGGTGTTTACGAACGCGTAACACGACTGGTTGAGCGTTAGCTGTGGTGTGACAGCAAACAGGTTTTCCAAACATGTTCTGTTTTCTTTTTTATCACAAAGTCAGTCCGCTGAAGGTGAATACGGACTCGCCCAGTAAAGCAGTGATATATTGAAGTGGGTTTCGGTGAGGTTTGAACCAACCACGTCACACAGCAGAGGCGGACGCCCAATCCACTAAGCCGCCGTCCCCTCCAAATCTCTCCCCCATTTCCCTTCCAAGCGGAAATTCCCTCTCCTTGCTTTGCTTCCTGTCGACCCGTCGCTTCCCACCTTCCTCCTTCCCCACCTCGCCCCCTCTTACCTTGCGAGCTAATAAGATGTAACGCCCCAAGAAATAAGTGAAATGTAACGTAACTGTCAGAGCGGAGATCGTTTGTTGCACTTCCTAAAAAAAGTTGTAAAATTGCAGTCTTTTTCTAAAATTTGCTTCGAATGGTGGGCTGAAGTTACATAATTGCTGCATAGGACACAGCTAACAACAAAGTAACAAATAAAATAAACGCATCCCAATAAATGAAATCAGATGACATTTTAGGAAAGGGGTCAAGTTTAAAAACGATATGCGCTTTATCTCGCGGTAGTTCTGTGCCTTCAAAATGCTGCGTTCGCTGGTAAACATCAAGGCGACCAAGTTAGCTAAGCCCGAAAATTAGTCCTCGGTATGAGGTACAGATTTCACAGCAGCGCCTACGCGGCTTGCAGAAATAGAAGTATGACATAAAACGATGTTGGACTCTCCTGCTCTGCCTGTTTCGTGTAGCGAAGCACATGAGTAGCGTCAAGCAGTTGCGGTGGCACACGTGTTGCACCGCACATAATGCGCTATAATTTGCTTACTGACAACGGAAGAACCCTCTTTTCTGCATGCAACCACTGCAGTCGTCGCTTCCCAATAGGCACCAACAGCAACTGCGAAGCAGTGCCTCCTATGCCAGTACATGCAGAAAGCTTCATGTTATCGCGTAGAGGCCGGCCGCTGCTTGTCACGCTCCCAAACACTTCTAGTTCACTTTGTAGCCATGATGATAATGACTGCGGGCAGCCATGTGAAGCATTTGCTGCCACGTGAGGCATATGCTGCCACACAAACTGCGTATAGATAAGAACTTTCTGCGTGGTTTGTCACAGCGGGTTAACTGTTGCATAGCACAGTGCTCGACGTTCGGGACAACGCGGGATAAACACACTTGACGCAGAATAACTCTGCACTGTCGCTGCCGCTGGTAATCTACTCTACATAAACGAATTCTGTCAGCTTGGCGTTTGTTGCGTTGTTTCTGGTCAATACAAAACAGCATACCAGTCAATTTTTCATACAATATGCGTTATTGTTACACCATAAAATGCGGTGGAATTACGTCGGTGGAGAAAATGGTTTAGTGCACTCAGCATTTGCGTACCGTCAAATTAGTGGCGCCGGAGTGAACATTGCAGGCAACATACTTGCCTAGTTGCGACAGTTACGGTGGCGGCAGAGACCGACGACGAAATCAAGACACGATTCCAGAGGAGGGACGTTCGTAACTGCTAGGCTGTTCAGGTTTTGCGTTAACTGTTGGAAGTAAAAACGACCAGGTTTTTTGGTCACCGGACGTATTTTGTACAAAGAACAAAGTGATGCTCATCACCCATATAGTATATGAAAACAGATGGGAAGGAAGATATGGTACCTGTCTGATGACGTCTCCGCAGCACGACTTTATTACGCGAAATACTTTTCTCTTGCAGAAAAAATTTTGCACCTCAGGCAAAATTTGGTAGCCACGTTCTCGTACTCTTTATAAAGCTTCTCGCCCACGTTATGTTTTCTACGTTATGTTTCCCGGCCCAGTCGCCAGACTGGCAAGGAAAGCACTTTTAAACAATAAACTTTTCCATTAGACAGGGCCATTACAAAAGGTTTTGCGCGCAAGTAGATTTTTCGCCGGATGCTTGGAAAATGAAGATGTTGATACGAAGAACCCTCAGCTCCAACAAATGTTACAAATGTATTTCCAGGCTGAGATAATCTGCAAGACCAAGGGTCGATGGCCTGAGGCACCATTTCAGCTCACAAGCGTGCACCGCAGTTTCGTCGACCTGAGCACTTCATGGACATCTAATCATACATAGCTACGTTATAAGTCAATTTAATATCCTAAAGGAAATTTTTTCATTTTGAAGCAAGCTGTGCTGAAGGGTTCTTAAATAATATTTACCACCTTGACTTGTTTAACGAGCATCAAATTCTTAGCAGCCGAGCGCTTTCGCATTTCGGTTCTATGAAAAAATGGGTCCTTGGTTCTCTGGATAATGGTTCTATAGTACTACAATGGGCTGCCGAAGCGAAAGAAAATCACGACTTTCGTTTATATAGCAAGGACAAAGGAAGGTTAAGGGAGTTTTGCCCTTTTACAAAATGCAGATAGTAGAATATACGCACAATGTTGTTTCAACAACCTCCTCCCACCCCACCTCGCTTTCGAAAGCACTTCTAAGGGTATCTGCCCTGCACAAACCCCCGGCAAGAAGCAGAAAGATAAAAGACCGGAATACCCAAAATTCTTGGTCCGTATTTTTCTCGATGTAAATCTACTTTTTACGCGGTCCACCAGCGAGGTCCCCTGCAGCAGGTTCACTTTGTTGGATGATACATGCGGGCACGTATTCTGAATGCTCAAATAGTTCGTGCGGCGGACCAGCTATGTTACGGGACAGGGTGAAAATGCTACGTGGGACGAGGCTGGGACTTGGTGCCGTGATGGATGATGCCGCCGAGGAGAGAACGGCGAGGGAGCTGGGCAGCCGACGTCAGCGAGAATTTGTGGCTAGGTAACGCGCGCTGAGCATGCCGGCAGTCGTCCATCATATCAGCATAAAAACCGCGCCCCCAATGGTTTGCGTCACTTTGTGTGTTGAAAGGACCGGAAAAGTGCGAAAAATATTTCCAAGCATTCCTGCGCGCGCGGCTAAATTGCGACGGGCACAAGCGTTCAATAGAAGAGCAAGACTGGCCAGATGTAATGTTTCCAACAGAACTATATAGCGGAAATGCTCAAGCGCCCCATATATATTTTATTTTAAGCCATTGTATCGAAGATATTAAAGTGTACGGACAGATTTCACTATAGTATGCTTAAAGCTTCGTCCGTGAAGCAGAAGCTGCTCACAGTAGTAGTAAGGTGGAAAGTTGGGCGAGTTGAATTTGATTCATGGTGAAAGATAACAACGGGGTAAGCAACAGCAATATGACGACGGGGTTCTTGCTTTTTGTATCATATCTCTTGTTACTCAGTATTGCCGTCTTTTTGAATTTTTTGAAATGCACGTTTCATGGTGTTATTCTTTAGTTATCGTTTTACTAGGTGAGTATATATTTTGTATTTTTCCAATCAAGTTCCAGTTGCGAAAAAGCGGTCTTGTCGTGTTTTGCTTCTTCCTTTGGTCCTTGTGCTTTTCGCGCTACCGTTCACCATGAATTGCTCACAGTGTTAGGCATATAATTATCTGAGGTTGTCATTAGGAATTCGCTTGTCATCTCTTTAAGCATGTTTCACAGGCGTTCCTGAGATCACCGCTGCGTACAGAGCAAGGTAAAAATAAAACAAAATGGCGAGTGGAGAGCACGCTAAAATAACGCTGATAGCAGCATCGGTGGAGTTACGAAGTATGCTGGGTGAGTTATCCAGCTTGAGCAAAGATATTAGCAATAAAATTTCCTAGGGCTAAGTGTGTTGAAATTCCTGGTGATTCGATCCGCTCGTTCACCACTGCGAAGAGAACATTAACTTCGTCCCTTCGCGACAGTCATGTGCGGTTATTTTGCTCGGGGTACCCAGGGTATTATGATTTTATGTTCTCTAATTACAGGTTCTCTTCAAAATCAAAGAAACTGTTAATGATGTGGGTCTCAACAAAATGTAGTTAAGAAGATAACACAACATCATGCTCTACTAATTCTCGCGTTTATATCAGTTCACTGAGGCATTGCAGTTTAGGCGTTTTGCCAAAACGACACCAGCCGGAAGCCGCAGTAAAGTGGGCCATACTCCCATCTACTTGCTCGTTGTTTGTTATGCGTGCATGCCTATCTTGTTTTTCCGCCTACCTTGTTTCTCCACCATGGTGAATAGAAGCCATGCCAAAAAGTACAAACATAGAGAGACGTATATTTTTGTGAACCCGTCCATCAGCAGCCACCAATTTCGTCGTGGGTGAAGGCTGAATGAAAGGTTCTGTATTAGAAAAATATTCTACTGAAATAGATTTGAAAGAGGGTTAAAAAGTTTTGCAAGAATTTTCCATGATAAACGATGAACTTTCTACTGCCGAAGCAAACAAGGAATTTTGGAATTTTCGATGGTTTTAGTCCATCAGCACTGCGGGCCCTTCAAATAAAATTAGCCTGCCATTCTGATGATAATGAGTTTTATGGCGCAAGGGCATCTGTGACCATCGAGGGCCATGGCACAAGGTTTTTTGTTCTACTCAAGGCGAGGACCGATTTCCCAAGCATTTCACCCTAAACAAGCCGAGCGCCAGGCATGGGAAGCTTGGACCCATTGTATCACCGGCGGGTATCCGGCGCAACTGGTAATCAATTGCTGTTACCGCCTACGAGGTCTGATAGTCTGTAGCCTTTGACAAAAGGCTTCGTGTCTCCTTTTTGCAGCCATAGCACGAAGTGTTGCTCTGAGAGTTTGTTTGGTTAGGAGCGCCATGGACGATCGCCTCACTGCCTTGATACTAGGAATTTTTGCGATACTTTCCACTTACTATAGCTGACTGAGCTGCGTTCTCATAAGTGGCCACTTTGAGAAGGCCGCCCTGACTGTGCTTATGTTAACTACATTACTACCCTAACTGGCCTACTGTGTCCCGCACAAGTCACAATATTAACTAGACGGCGGGCAAGTCGCGTATGCTTGAGTCCATCCCTGTGCACGTCATAGCCTGATATTTATCATGCTTAAGAAACAATTTTTTGTTACATTCCTTCGTCGGAAACGTTCACTTTGTCATAAAATTAAATGGAACACAAAATATTGAACGGAAAACCACAGAAAGAGATAATTCACTGCACTTATTATTTCGTCATGGATCATTAACAACAAAAATAATAGAATTTGCGAAATTTTCATGGCTCTAACTTCAATTTAATAAATATCCACATATCAATAACGTCCAAAGTATTAAAATATATTTGGTCTGCCAGAATCACCTCATCTGATTTGTTAAATTTTGGCGTTCCAAAACCTGTCTTCGTAATCTGGTAAGCATAGACTTGATAAAGTGGATGTGTTCTACAGGAAACATGCACATTACCTAATTATGTTTGGAGGAAGGCGAGAAATTTTGTGGTATAATTATAGAAAACATTCAGAATGATCACTATACTTTGTCTTCTGTGACACGCAACAGACAACAAAAGTGAGATCTTACAATACTTTTAAGTTGTCCTTGAACGCGGACGCCCATGTGGAGGGACGTGTTCTTTCTTCACAAATTAACAGTTAATGAAACCCACCAGAAAAAGCTAAATTCTTTTACGTTTCAAGAGACTTAAGAATGACAGCGTGCGACCGCAGTGCTGGCCTAGTCGTCTGAACATCCCCCTCACATGTGGGAGCTGCAGGGTTGTACCTACACAAGCACTTAATTAAGAGCTAAGTTTTACTGCCTAACCTATGCTGTGCAGAAGTGGTCATGTTTTTTGCATTCTCTGGTAGCCGCTCAACAGCATGGAACGCCACAGTGAGTGGCGCAAAAGCTCGTTTATCCTTCACACAAAATGAGTGCCCTGACCAGCACCATACTTGATGACGTGCGGACTTCTTTCTAATTCTAACCCTTATATACCCGCGATCGCATCTTGTTGAATATAAGATGCCAAACTAGATGTGATGTTCTTCATAATTATGCCCCTGGTTCGCGATGACAAACTGTGAAATAAAATTGTGCTGACTTAAGCAAAGTACGTTTGAAAAAATAATAAAGTCGCTGTAGTTTTCGCATGCGACGTACAAAATTACTCACACTTGTTAAAACGATGTTTTCCGCTCTGGTCTTCTGACTCATGATTAATATAAAGCGCGCATTGATACAAGTACAGATCGGCTAAAGATACGTTGTTATTGGTAGTAACTTTTCTATATCACGAGAAAGAATTATAGGTATTCGACATCAGGTGGACAGCAATTGTGTAAGTCTGCCGTCAGTTGGCCTTTTCCAAACATTTTCACTTGATATGTCTTAATAGTTTGAAAGCAAAACCTTTCGCCTTTGTGTTTTTGGGCTGTTGCAAGCTCCTTCCCATTTTGGTTTTACTTTTGCGTTGCATTTATATATTCTTATTTATTTCGGCCGAACGAAGACACGTAGCGCTGGAGAGACAAGACACAGTGAAAGACGCTCTGCGTCTTTTCGCTATGTTTCACTATTGCTAGCCCAAAGTGCCCCGTTTGCGAATCAGCATTAGTTATAAGTGTGCGCTTTCTCTGTTGTCTTGTTCCGTGTTTTTCTTTGTGCGCGCTTCACCTAAAGCATGAGTTTGTAGCAACCCCCACCCGTGCCCTACTGATTTTCGGACGTCTTTCGCACTTACGTTGTAGCTCCGAACAGGGCGTAGAGCGTAGCTCTGCTGCAGAAAAATATTCATGTGCGACCGATTTGCAGTTAGTAGGCAGTTATTCATTATAGCCTTGGAATACTGATATCTTTTTGGCTCTTCTCAGAGACACGAACACAAATATTTGAACTCATACCTTCATTTATCAGTTTATGCTTTATTACCAACTGATGCCATAATCATTGTTGTTTGAAAATGCTTCGGTAAAGTTCCGCATTCACGTTGAATATTGAAACTTACCGGCCTTAATACAATCAGTAAGACTTTCTGATGGGCTAGTTACCACCCTCGGTGACGTCGATCTTCCAAGTGGCGTCTAGAACATCTTGGAAAAGGGACCGAAGTACTGTTTTGAGCCTCAGACGAACCGGCCGGATCTGGTAGCGATGATACGAAAAATCGGCTGCAAAATCAATGACAAAGATAGGCACCGGATCATTGGGGAAGGTGTCACATGCCTAAAAAAAATGCTCCCGAGCAAGAACCCTCCGCTCAATAGCCTTGCCAGATTCATGAAGTCGTCTGACCTCGCGGTTCTGGAGGCAGACAAAGAAGGTGGTTTTGTTGTAATGCCGAATGATACCTTCAACAAAAAAGCTACTGAAACAATCAAGAACAACTTTTCACCAGTTGACTTCAACCCTTCCAGACAAAAACATGTCCCACTAAAACTGCTTGCAGGGATGAACCTGGAATCAGTAGGAAAGTCAGTAAAAGCGGCTGAGACCGGGTGCCTCGAAATTTTCCTTTCAGGAAAAACGCATAAGCGTGCATGCCCACTACATGTCATTGTGTCTGAACTAGGTACGTGGCAAAAAGTTGTGAGTGACTTCCTTCGGCGCCAACTGGACAGAATAGCTGGCCGTGACCCTTGCCGCGTTCGAAGCTCAACGGAAGTGGTGCAGATCCTGGAAGGAGGCAAGTTGTCGGCCTCCACTGGTTTTTCTATTGACGTTGAGGACTTATTTTACTCTGTGCCTCACGACGGTTTGTTTGATGCTCTCCGTGAACGTTTGGAATAATATGGCAAAGTTAGGTTTCAGAATTCTACTGGTGTCACAACTGATAGATTTCTGGACCTCCTAAAGTTTTATTTGGATTCTACTGTTATTTGCTTCCAGGAAGAGTTTTACTTACAAAAGGCGGGCGTAAGTACAGGTTAGTCAGTAGCTTCGGTCCTATGTGAAATCTTTCTGGCGTCATTTGACCGGCGCCTTGAAGCCAGCTTGAAGGACACAGGGATAGCGCGTATTTTCAGATATGTTGACTATCTTATCCTCGTTAATGTTCCTACACACTGTGCCGCAGATACGCTTGTAAACCAGACTCTCACAGCTTTTGGTTCTTTATTGTGATGCCTGAAATTCACGCATGGACGGGCAGATTATGATCGACTCCAGTTTCTGGACCTACAACTTATTTTTACAAATGTGCATGTGTGTTGGGCTTATCAGCCGCGCTAAAAGAAATCACTTTGGCCTATGATAGTGCCCACTCCAAGCTGGTAAAGCGTGGCATAGTATTTCTTTGCATGAAATCTGCTTTAGAAAAGTCATGCGCCCACAAGATAGGTGAAAGCTTCCAGTCTCAGATTGACCGAATTTTATCTGCAGGTTACGCCGCCCACATGGTCACCGCCATGTCTGAAAACTTTTGAAAAAGATAAAAAATTCTGACCAAGCTAAACACGACACAGAACAGAAACCTGTGCAGGTAATGCCTTACCTGCACAGTCCCTCACACAATTTGAAGAAAGTTGCGTCTCGTCACGGGGTTAAGCTGGTTTTTTCGGCTTCCCGCAAACTAGCGAAATTATGTCCGATGGTGACCAAGAAGCGTGTTAAGAAGGCCTGTAATATCAAGCATCAAACCGTGTACACACAATGCACTGCCAATGCTGTGTATGAAATCCCCCTGACGTGCGGCGAAGTGTATGTGAGGCTAACCGGGAATTGTTTCAATGAGCGCGCCCGCAAGCACATCACCCTGAGGAGCAAATCTGGAGGTAACCTTCCGTTACACTGCACCAATTGCCAAAACTGCTACCCCAATTTTAATGAAACGAAGTTTCTAGCTAAGGCTCAGTACAAGACCGAGAGAGAAGTAATTGAGGCCTTTTTCATTGACCTATGAAGACACAAGTGCGTTAGCGCGCCTTCTATTAACGTTTCTAGGAATGAACTATCCTTTTTCGGATGGTTTCATCTACTCTCTCAACCCGTTTGCTGCTATTTATTTTAGTTTGCTTTTATAATTTCGCAACAACGCTTATATTCTGCCAAAATTTCTAGAATTTGTTTCTCTTTATTTTTGCAAACTTGTACTATTTTTTCTGCAAAAATGGCTATAAAAACAGTGATCGAATTAGCAACGCGGAAACGGACATATATGTTCCAGGAGTGGATTAAAATTATAAGCCTGCAAGGAAAACGACTTTTCCTAGAATTTTCTTTCTTTTCATTGAGAGAATTTAGTCAGTGTAAACGAAGAAAGAACTTTCAAAAATTTAGTTTCTTTTCAGCAACTTAAAATTTAGATTCACTTCTGTAAAATAAAATTGTTTCTTTATGCACTACTCATTTCAGCGCTTTGCTATGCGCCATTTGCGAGAACAAGGTACAATTGTGTAAAAAAGCACACGCTAAACAAATTCTCACCCATAAGGGTGTAAATCCGCTTTCCCCAGACGAACACCCTTTTGGGTGCTAAAAAGGGTGCAGAGATCAGCACACTTCAGGAAGGGTGCACAGCATTAAAGTTTAGAGGGCGCGCATCAGTCCAAGGCTTTTGCTTCATGGGTTGATCAATGTGGAGCACCTTTCCAACATGCATTCGTAGAGGTGTTATGGAAAAATAGTACCCTTTAATGAGGGTGCAACCATTGCATCCTCTAAAGTATCATTAAGTGCACCCTTCGATCTTTAACGTTGCTGATCTTTAAACCCTTTTTAGCACCCAACAATTGGAAATCGGAGTTCGTCTGGAGACAGCTGATTTACACCCTTATTAATGAAAAAATTTTTAGCGTGCAGTGTACATGAATTTTGTGATTTCCTTGAAAAATATGTTTATCGAAAATGCATTTCTTTCGCATTGCGTAGTCGAGTTTCCATAACGTACCTTTGAAATACCGCTGGTAGAGAATATTTTATTATTACAGCTTCTTAAATATCACCGTTGAATAGTCCTAGGTGGTCTCAGTTAAGCTGGAGCCCTCCACTACGGCGTCTATAACAGCCTAAGTGCTGTTTTAGGACGTTAATCTCTACGTAACGTAACATACAATGTTTTGCCCTTTTCCACGCGTTTATTAAGAACTGGGCGTTCGCTAGCATGCATGTAAAATATTAAATATTAGTACCGGAAGCCGTGGTTAATAACAAGAAAAAATCAAAATGCAGAGAACGTAATGCATGAAGAATGTGAGTCCCAATAGCTTTTTTTTTGCCTCAAAGCGCGATTGAGGTACACTTAGTTCTAGGTGTGCCGATATGGGAGTACGCCTAGTATACGCACCTAGTTTCAGGAAGGCCGTATACTCCCAGGTGCTGTTCTAGTTTTCTTTAGCTCGACGTCCTATATTGTGTTCTTTATTAGAGTGCTGAATGTCACATTTTTTTGTCCCTGGTAATAACTCTTTCCTTAAGTGAAAAATATTGCTGGCGATCCTGTTTGAGAGATAGTTTTTAAGAACGAAAGTTTCAAGAGAATACATAAACATCCATGCCTAAACCGCACTACATTATACCGAAGAGACACATCTTTTAGCATTATCACCCCCATATGCATTCGAATTCTCGTTTCGTAACAAAACATGTCAACATGTCAACAAAAAATGCCACAATGTCGACCGACACTTTCCGCACTGTGAAATCCACCGCTGAGGCCTTTTTGTTTAGGAGTCTAACATCCCGTGATGAGGCACTGCTGGCATGTGTTTGGATCTCTTGGCTTAAATTTTTTCGAAATGGCAAAGATCCCTCTCGTAAACTTCGCAGAGCTCCTTCTAGCAACCAACCTGCGTACGTCGCATCCAACCCTCCGCACTTCCGTCTCAATTTTGGGTTAGTCTCTCTGAGGAAACTGCTTGTATCAGAATTACGCAATACACCCTTCGAAAGGACACTGCAGAGTTAAGCCACAGTAAATCTCTGCCAGATTGTCACTTCATTTCTCGATAATGCTCCAAAATTATGCGTAAATTCTGTAAGGTGCTTTTCGCTCTAATTTCTAGAGAGCCTAAATAAGAAGCGTTCGTTTATAGAACAGCTTAACCTAACACCTCTAGTAAATAGTAGTGAAGTTGTACGCACAATAGTATTGAAATACGAGGTGGCGAAATAAATTTCTTCTCTGTCCTCTTTGAGGATGTTCTTCAAGGCCTGATGTGGTGAGTATCTGCGAGCATTTCGCATTTGAAACGTGCGTAGTCCTGCAAGGAAATCTCTCAACCTAACGACATCATTTTGTCGTCTTCCAGCTGGATCTATCACTGTAGACGGGCATGTAGGTGTTACATCTTTCCACGCGCTCAAATATCTTCTGTTCTATGAATGCACGGTCCTGCTACTAATTTTTGTGCCTCTACAAGTGTTTTTGACCTGAAGGTCACAGGGATGCGGGCGCATTATTATGACATTTCAGCGCAGTCTCTAGCACTAAGCTCGATGCGGGTTTCTATAGGCAGCGGATAGTTCCAGTTAGCATTACGATGCTGACGCATGCTGCTAGACGTCTCCTTGTCAAAACTATGTCGTGAGGTTACTTCATTAATCAGCGGAAATAGGAAAGAATGCGGGCTCGATGAGATTAGCGATGAAGCAATCTACCTGCGGCAGCAAGAGTGCTGGCTTAGGGTCTGCACTTGCGCGAGCACAAGCGTGCCCCTCGGCCTCCTTGCAATCAAGGGCGCGTAATCCCTATACGAAAGGGAGGCCCGTAGAAGTGGTCGCGGAAGAACAAATAGGATATCTGAGCAGAAACCGCTTCAAACAAAGCCTACCTGATTGCACGCGTATAGATACGCGGACGCTCGCTTCCGACAACAATTCCTGGAATAAGAATGCCATGCTTTTTTTCAAGAACAATATGAATTGCTTGCAGTTCCTTGGAAGCATGCCGTTATTTTGAGCCTGAAGGGACGTCAGACGTGCCTAACAAAGCGGTGAAGGATGTCGAAATGCTGAAAAGGAGCGAGGGAACAAACTCGAGAACGAGGTCCAACAAATAACTTCAATTGGATTAGAGGACTGCATCTGATGGTTTCCCTCCGGTTTATGCTTCTCTTTTTGTTTACCTCGTTTTCTGCCCATTCCTTGACAGTATTTCCTTCCCCCTTTATTTGCTCCTTTGGTTTAAGCACTGAAACAAGCTTAGGCTCTGCAGAGTAAAACGTGACCGCGAAAGCTTGCGAGAGGTATGTTATAGAATGCGTCTTCCTCTGGCGTCCTCGAAGCCGAATCACAAGTCCACGAAATTGGCTTTTGCGCCAGTATTCCGCGGGACATGTCTGGTTACTGTCAAAGCCGTACTGGAGTATATGTCCTTGACCTCGAAAGCAATGTCGTTGAGTCAGTTGGCGGATAAAAAAACTAAGGTTTTGAGCATTCGAGCAAGTATTTCTGTACTGTTACTGATTTGCCGAAGGAATGTATACGGCTAAGTAAGAAAAGAGAATACTGGAGGGAACACTTAAGCTCCGCCTTAAGGCTATGGCACGCCAGCTTAATGGGTTAATGCCCATATGTGCAGAATCGGGAATTTTAGGGAGATCCCTGCGAGTCCCGACACCTCTCCTGACGCAGCGGTGCAGCTGTTAAGCTATGCTCCGCTGCCTTGCGATGGCAGGTGCTGCCAGCGGTGGGGCTTGTGCTACCCAGGTTGCTCTTGCCGAGCGACCGCTAGCGATCAACCATTAATTTAACTGCCACCTAGCTGCCATGGTGGTCAGTTTGCTCACAATCATTTGGGCAGGTTGTGATGACGCTGCAAGGGTACTTGACCTATGTTGCCCACCTGCCTCCTAGGTTGTTTCTCGGGATTTTTCGTCGATTTTTCGCTCACTGTCAAAGACGCGGACGACGCCGGATTTTCAGCGACACGCTCTCCTTAACGCTACCCAGTTAAAAAAAGAACAACGCTTGTCCGCTCTTTGATGACATGCTGCGAAGGCCATTTATTTGTTTACACTCTAATGCCTCCTGTCTTGAATCTGGCTGTCCTCTAGGCACAGGAAGTACCAAGTGTTTGTTTCTCTGTGCGGTATATGTCCGAATAGCGTCAAGGCGCACTAAGCTGATCCGGACCCAGCACAACTAGCTTGTTAGGCAAGATCTGGACGAACGGTTGCGGCATCCTGCTCTTATTTGGCGGTCTGATGAAACTTTACTATACAGGATGAGGCATGGGGCGTCTTTCCTCTACTTGAAAGAAAAATAGGCTGCAAAGACAATCTCAACCGTCGTTCGGGCAGGTCTCCGGAGACTGTTACGCATTCTCTGCACTGGCCTAGAATAGGAGGTGAGGAGCCTAGAGGTCACCCCAGGTTTTTACACTTCTTACTGGCGCATCCGCTTCTAACGATAAGAATCTGTAAGCTTGTGATGATGTTGCAAGTGCTTGGTATGTTGCCAGTGTTTTCCTCAGAACCTTGCACGGCAGTGGCCCAGCAGTGAGCTTTATCACTGTTGTGTGAGGATCGCAACCTCACATGCCCTGTACGTAGTGGGGTGGCAGGCACCTGCTTGCATTTTCCGGTGATATGGACTCTTGTGTTTGGATAGCTCATTGGGACACTACACTGACAACAACAGCATCTCTATGCCTCATACTTGGTAATTCTACGCCCTGAGATTACACCTATGGTCTTCTTCCTGATCACCGAGCCTTTCCTCATGGAAAGGCCTGTCTTCTTCTAACAAAACTCTTTGTCGCAATTTCTGCTCATTCTGTGAAGCGATAAGAATAACAGAGCTAAGGTCGGCCTGAAAGAAAGTGAGACGATCAGGACAGGATTTAAGATTTTTCTTTCCTTTCAGGTCTCCGGTTGCCACAGTGTAGAGGCTGGCGCACGAGCTTGCCATTCCAACATCAAGGTCTCAACCGCTACTCTTTGAAATCGACGTTTACAGATGGGTCGGCACAAGGGTAATTCTTGAAATAATTTATTAGGACCTTGAAGGCAAGAAAAAACCTACTTTGGTTGCTCGCGCATGAAAACATCAGTATGCATTAGTCGATTAGGCACCTATATTCAGCTACTCTTAGATACTGATAAGAACATTGCATTATTTTAGGTGAAGTAAAGATTCTAATTAACGTACGTTAGATGGCGTTCGAAACATTAACCTGCAGTTTGTATATTTTTAAAACTTAAATCTTGAGAGCGCCAATATTTTTTCATGTTATTAATGCAATTTCTTCTCCTTACATTAGTGCTCACTTCAAAGAAAGGCAAAAATAACTTATATGTTACTGTACAATTGTACAATAAACCCATTCTGAATGTCGTTTCTGCGTACTACTCTTAAAAATAGCAGCCTTCCATTGTTGACATAATGGGACCGTCTCTAATCTATTTACTTCTCTTTATTGTTACAAGCGTGCTGTCCCTTCTTGTGAAATATCATCGAGGCATATGAATTTTTCCCAGGCAGGCAGCTCCGCTATCCAGCGTCTCATGTATGGCGATGTAATCTGATTTTCCAGCCACGAGAAACTGCCTACGGGAATCCGGAATTCAATAACGCTGTGTCAACGTTTGCGCCGAAGTACGTGGATTGTGCAGTGCCCTCTTCCTCGAACAATAGCTTGCCACGGGAACTAAGCCCTGTGTTATTAATATCATATACGGTTTACGGTGCTTAGTGTTCTCTCTCTGGTTGTTCCTCTCATTTACTGTGCGGTTTTTATTGGGCTTTAGCCCTTTTCTTTCGACTTATTTCGGTGCTTGCGCAAATCTTGGCTGTTTTATTCTTTATTACCTTCCTTATATTTCCAACTTCTCACTGTCGCTGCCTTTTCGTCGCGTCCACTCTTCGGCTGTGTTTTCGGACTCCTTATTTTGTTCTTTCTCTTGCCTGATTACTTTTCCTCCTATTTATAAGCTCGAGCCGGCACTTATGAGGAAGACCGCCAATTTAGAGCGGAAGAGGCAGCCTATCTTTTAATCTTTTCTTTTCCTTATACTTTCTTTTTGTGCGACTGACGCTAGCGCAGGAATTGGACATAACGAGGTTTGCTCACCGCTCCGCATTTTCTGGTCTTTACTGAGAAGAAAACAGCGGCGAAACCACGGAGCCACTGGCTTCGCTACTTTCGGCACAACATGCTAAATAAGCAGCACACAAACCCGCACGAAACCAAACGCAGGAAGGAAAAAAAAAAAACTTCTGAGTGTGCCAGCGTGAAGATCTGACTTGAAGTTTCAAAAGAGTCCGTGCAAGCAGGAAAATTGATTAAAGCATTAGAAACGCGGATACGGGCGGCTTCACAATCGATTACATCTAAAACAACGAACCGTCAGGAAACTCTTCATTCACCGCACTCGGTACGATGATTTAGCGAATTTATTCTTTTATTTGTTATTCTTGTCGATAAAAGAAATCTCGCGTGTTTACCTTTTGGTTCCGACGGCAGCATTTTGATTGAAGCCAAACACAAAGCCATTTGTGCTGTGAGATTTCTGCTGGGTGTTAGAGAACTTTAGGTGCACTTCAAAGAGGCCCCGTTGAAGGTACTGGAAGGATGAGTGCTCGGCTTTTTAACAAAGTTTCTTGAAGACTACTTTCATCGTCATCATCAACAACTCGACGACTACGCCCAATGCAGGACAAAGGGATCCACCATAGTTCTCCAATTAACCCTGTTCTTTGCCAGCTGCGGCCAGCTTTTCCCCGCAAACTTTTTTCTTGAGCGAAATTTATTGCCGCAGGGCATCAATAATGGGTGAAGAAACTTATTTACCTAACTTTCTGCTATCCCTTGTTTGGCTTTCCTGCTCTTGGAATCAACCCCGTTGCCCTTAAAGGGGCCCTGTGACGTAAATTAAACGAGGCATTTATTGTTTGAATGGAAAATAAGGGACGTTGTGAGGCCTCAGCGCCCATCGAGATCGTCGTAATTGTAATATTTAATATTTTAATAATAATGTTAAGGCGTTATTAAGAAAAATACCGCAATCTGAAACCAGGTGGCATAAGCGACGGTTCACTTGTCTGTGTTGCTGGGCGGACCAGCGGCCTAGCAGAACAACTTTAGCAACTGGCCGCTATGACAAAGGTGAATGACCATGCCAAAGTGCACACGTGTAGGCAGGTAGGTGTAGGTGAGATCATGCGCAAACCACTTTTCGAGAGAAGAAAAAGAATAATTTTACAAGGTTATTCTTGTCAAGAGAATAATCTTCTCCAGGAATGCTCGTTTCGGGTTGATGGTGCCGCAACGCAGCGACGATTTTTGGCAGCGGAAATGAGGTGGCATCCAGATAGGGCACTGGCTTTCCGACTGCTGGCGCATCCAGTCTGAACTTAGTTCCTTGATACTCGCGAAACGGGTCCAAAAGATGGGACCTTTGAGTGCTGCTTAAGGTTTTCTCATGCTAGAAAAAGTGAAAAGAAGCTGGGAAACCAAACGAACGCGAATAATAACGCTAGGAGCGACACTTTCAAGCTCGCTTGAAACTTTTGTGCATGAAACGCAGTTGTTCAAATCACACCAAGAACGCAGCGCGAAATAAAAACAATAAAAGGCAGTGACGCGAAAAGCTCGACAGGCGGTGAGGTTAAGTGTGTGTGTGTGTGTGGGGGGGGGGGGGGGGTGTTAGCCTTCCAATCCTATCAACAAATAAGCATCGGGGAACTTACGGCGCGTACTGGGAGGAACGACGCCGTCAAATTGCGCGGCCGCGGGCTGCCTCAGCAAGCAACAAGTGCATGTAAGCTTCCGCTGCGTGTTGCTAGGCGCGGTTCTGATTGTTAGCAACCAATCTCAGCGCTGGCTGAGTGAAATGGGCGAGTGAAACGTGTTTTCGTGCGGGCTTTTTACTTGTTTTTTTCTAAGAGGAACAGCTTTCGTTTCTATGCTCCGATTTCGATAAATCTTTTTCAGTTAGTCTCTGTGACGCAGAAGGAATTCACTTAATTAGATTAATCGGCATTGATAAGAACATCGCGGTACCCTTTAATGGCCATCGATTATCTTGCCTTCGCATTACTTGTCCTGCCCAAGCTAATTTATTCTTCTTGATTTCGACTGGAATCTCATTAGCCAGCGTTTGTTTCCCGACCCATTCTGCTCTCTTCCTGTCTCTTAACGTTACACGATTCATTTTCGTTTGCATAGCTCGCCGCGTTGTCCTCAATTTAAGTTGAACCCAAGTCGTTAGCCCTCACGTTTCGGCTCCTTTAGTGAGACTGCTTTATATAAAATTTTATGTCATTCCCCCCTTCTAAAATTGCAGCGTCACAGCCGCCGTGCGTAGCAGTGCCGTTGGAGGAAAATAATTGGTCTTCTTTGATATTTGTCTGGAATATACTCCATTAAGTGCCCTACGCATTGGCAAAGTTAGCTCTGGTATTTGTCCGTCGAGCTAAGGTAGTGGACCTGTTTTCCGACTGCAGTGGCCGCGTTTTGACGGAGGCGAGCTGTAAAAGACACGCACGTGCTGTGCGCTGTTAGAGGACGTTGAAGCATCCCAAGTGTTCGAAATCAATCAGCAGCGCTCCGCCACAGCCTCTCCATATCACACATGCAGCTCTGGAATGCCAGTTACATAGGCGCCGCGCGTATCTAACTCAGGTGCGACGCGCGCGCTTCTAGCGGCGGCGTGTGAGCACTGCAAGGGATGACGGCGTATGCTCTTCCCCTCAGGCAGCGTGTTTGGGCTCGCCGTATAGAAAAATTAAGCTTGTTCCTGCTTCAGAAAACATGTTTCGTACCCCGTCGTAAAGAATCTGGCTGGGATTGACACGCTGTGCTGGATATAATGCGTGTTGCTCGCTGCTGGGATCACGAATCCGAAGCATCGAATTCTCACAAGAAAAAACAACAGTAATTGATGAGGCACAGCTGTTTATTTTCAAGTTCTTCTTCTCACTGCCGATATGCATAGCTGAGGTTTGTGTCTGCTATTAACGCGATAGCGTTAAAGGTCCCTCTCTCCAGAAAATCCGGTGCCGGCATTGTCGGCGTCTGCGTTGTAAGCTAAAAATCACGGGCATGGCTCTGGCAGTTTGTCCCCAGAGAGCAACCTAGAAGGCAGGTGAGCCACCTAACAATAGCAAGAGAATACAGTGTAGAGTAGGACCGGACAAAAGAACAAACGAACAATAATATGGAGCTCGTGTTGTTAGTTTCTTCCTGTGTCCTGTCATACTCTGAGCAATATTCTCTTGCTATGGTCATGCACCAAAAAGCTCAAAAAGCCACGCTTTTGAGCCACCTAATTCCCGTGACATATCGGCGTCATCACAACCTGCCCACCAGATATTGCGCAAACTGTCCACCGTGGCAGGTAGCAGTTAAATCAATGATTGGCCGCTCGGGAAGAGTAGCCTGGGCCGCACCTGTCATCGCAGGGCAGTGGCACATTACTTAACGCTTCACCACTGCGCCAGGAAGAGTATGTGAACTCGCAGATATCTATGAATGTAAAGTACAGAATGACCCTCTCCATATATGGTAATTAATCCACTACGCTATCGTCATACCTTTAAGGCCAGCTTAAGCGTCCCCTCCCAATTTCTTATTTCACACTCAGGAGATAAACAAATGATCGACCAGATTTTTAAAATGTAGTACATGTCATGCAGTCATGACATGTTGAAGATGTAAAGTCTTCAGTCACTGCGAGTCCTGAGAGAAATAGACCTCCCGTTGCCTCGGCATTCTTTGCTCGAAATGTATCGTCCCGATAAACGACGCACTGTTATCTACTAGCGTTAGAGCCAAAGTGTTCGATCTGATGGTTCAAGGGGCTAAGAACTTCTGTTGTGCTGTGTAGGATGCCTGCCAGCAGCGTGCAAGATTTACGTTTAACTGCTACGCTCCTTCCCACGTGCGCAGTACGCGGGTACCAAAAAATGTAAAATTAGCTTCCTGCTCCCCAGAAATTATATACATTAGCGTCGTGGCTTTGTACTTTAGGGCAGTAGGTCTGGCCCAATGTTCCTAGACAAGATCACTTTCGAAGCTTCGCTCGGGAGTTGGCTGAAGTGGTGGTCGTGAGAACTAGCGGCGCTGTAGTCGAGCTTGTTACATCGTCTGCCGACGCTTCACTTTCGCGGCGGTAACGACAGGTTACTCGGATTTTTCAAGCTGGGTTTCGGGTGGATGGTGGCCCTAATGTTTGTCTAAACTTCTCTGTGGTGAAATCTGTGCACTTTATGACTTCAACCGAGTGCTACATATGCCTTCCTGCTTTGCGGCCGGCTGCACGAGTGGCAACGGAAACAATTCCACCCATGATCATTTTTTGACACTGCTTCGCGATGACAGCAAGTTTAAAAAGGTGGGAGCATATAATTTGTCGCCGTAACACCTGTCTCGCACGTCTAAGGTTAGTGAGCGTCATTTTGAGAAAAACGGTACTATCAAGTACTACAAGTATTCGTTGTAAACGAGCAAGAGGTATGAATTCCTCGCGGGAACTGCGTGTTGCCTGGTGTCATTCCAGGACTCTTTCTCTCTTCCAAAGTAAATCACAAAAACAAAAAATGTGCGATGTAGGCGGAGGTCACCCAAACACCGTGCTTTCAAGCAGACTTTCGTGAAGAAGAAGTGGTCCTTGCATCAACTGTACGCACATCGTCTTCAAGTGAGTCTTTCGTATGCACTCATTCCGAAGCACTGGTTGCCACATTCCGGCTCGGCCTAGACGAGTATTAGGTCTGCACTGAGGCTTGTTGACCAGGCGACTGTAACGCCACACCTCTACGCAGTTGCGACATGAAGCTATACTCGATGATTTAAAATGCAATGTGTGTGAAGTATTCTACACCAGAAAGCTATCGGCAGGCCGTCTAATAATTTCGAAGGCTGTTGTCGGGAAGATGGCAGTTGCGTCATGAATGGAATAAGCTGCACCAGCAGCTGCTCAAAACTGCAGCCTCTATCACCGATCTTCAGAGAATCCTGATAGAAGCAGATATCTGTGCAGGTGTAAAGACAATTCCTGATGAACAAGCGGCGAAAATAACACCGGCCTATAATAACAGTTAATAATAACAGGCGGCCAAAATTAACGCCTTTGCGAAGGCAGATAGGCATGGCATCCCAAAGTCGAATTTCGCTCAGGAAACATTAACTAGGCAGCGAGAGCTAAATAACTTCCAAATTAGGAGGCATGAAAAAGAGGAATGAAGCAAAACTTCCAGTGTGTCTAACCTTATTCGCGCTTAACAGCGACGCTGGCACCGCCACGCGGCTCACGTCCGAAGTAGCACGCTGGTGATAGGCGCCGCGGGGTCGCTGAGCTGTTGGCTTGCGATACAGGGAGAGGCAAACTATGTGAAGACAAAACACGAGAAGGAATGCTCATATCGCGCGATAACAGATAAAACAGGGTTTCTTGTGCTGCCTATGGACCAGAAACATCAAATTCTGTCGATTTTAAAGCTACTTATTGGTAAAGAACGGGTGCTTTCTTGCGCAGCGGTTGTTTCATGTCAGAGGACTCCTCTTCGTGGCGGAATACACTAGCAGCACAAGTCTAAAAGAGTACTACAATGCAGCAGGAGGACTACAACGTGCCACTAAAGGGCAACATCATAGGCGTTTTGTTTTTGACGGAGCATTTTATGCTTCACTCACATTCTTTGCTGTTATGCTGCACGAAACGCACCAGTGCAATTGATATTATCAAGCATCGCATGTTATACTATGTGTAAACATCAATGCAAGGAAATTACAGTTACTGTCAAGGAGAAGAGGGCAGACAGTCGGCTCCACAATAATTACAGGGGCGAACTATCCGCACGTTGCCGTTCGGCCGCGCACTACTTAATAAAGAGACATTTGCGTCTAGCCTACTATTCGCGACAAGGACATTTGTGAGTAGAATGCTTTGAAAGAGAGTAGAGATGGAAGCGTGAAAGTTTTTTTTTCCCTTCTTTCTGAGGTTTTTGAAATACTAGAGCATCCACCCGCTATAATATTAGAACGTACTCTGAAAAATGTGCAGAGATTTCCGCTTACCAGCACAGTGACGCCTAGTGTTATGTTAGGAACACCACACATCCCTCAACTAAGATTTTCTATTTTTTTTTCCACCTTAAAAGAATATTGTATCACTGCTGTAGCCAAGCAGCAGCTCTTCAAGTATGACCACAAAATCCAGTTTGCTGGCTTCTGCATTCTTTGAAAACAAATATAAGCCTTACTTTTCTAGAAAGATCCAGGTTACTTTAACAAGATATTTTATAACCACAGCTCAGTTCACCATGCTCGTCCAGTACAAGAACTGCGCGGACGCAAATGATCTGAGACCTTTTAGTGCGTGAATGAGCTTTAGGCCGTAATAAGAGGTCTTAAAGTCATGAATATTACAGTCATGCGCTGTTTACATCAGCCGGACAATAATGCCATGTAGCATTAACAACGCTTCGTGGGTCTACGAGTGGAACGAAGACAAAGACGCAATCAGCGATCTCGAGCTTTTTTTTCCTTTGGGATAGTGATGGAATGAAAATAACCGCAATGTACCGTCAGGGGCAAGAATCTCTGGGCCCCATATTGTTCAAACCAAGCCGATAGATCTAATATTAGCTGGCGGCTGGAACAAAACTTTGACTTTCACCTCCACAAGTGTGGTCAGTAGAGCTATATGTTTCATTCGAGGAATATGTGGTCCAGAGACTTTAGTTCCCGACTGTACTCGTTCTAATAAGGGCTAATAATCCTGCATGTTTTGACATTTCTGCAGTGCGGCAAGCAACCGACAGCAGTTTTATGAAGGAAGGGCGACGGCGAGAGCTTTTATGTGCGTCGTTGATTTGATGATGCCGGACACGATGCGGCCAACATTCAACGGCTCCTCGCTTAAAACAAGAAAGTGGGAGTTTTCTAGCGAAACCAAAAATTGTTCGCAGGGAAACCACTATTCTCAGAGCGCCCTGCTCATCCGGAGACGATTTTTTTTTCGGGACGACACCGTCACCACTGATCGCCACTGCATTAATGCTGAACTGCAACCGTGCCACCTGTAGGAGCTACTGAGTGCATAAAATCTTGTTTTTTTTACCAAATTTTTTCAACATAAACTATTACCGATAAATACTTTTAAACCCAAATTGTACATGAAAATGTGCCTTCTGGAGAACGTATTGTGCGCATTTGAGAACAGTCTCTTCAATCCAGTGATGATTTTAAACCTCTTTCAAAGCTTGTTATTCATTACCTGGTCTAATTTGTGGGTAAGATCAAAAAATATGTTTCAGAAGCGAGAAGAAAAACCGCGGGTATTGACCTTGTTTTACTGACATCATTGTATGAGGTGCTCCTTACAATAATGACGTCCTATTCTACGGCTCTTATGATCTTGAAATGGTCGCTGCGGTGCCTAATCAATGTTAAAGCAGTGTGCGAACGCAGGCAGAAAGCAATCACACGAAGTCGGAAATGGTACAGTACACCGGAGATGGTAATGCCTGGACATAGTTGTAATGAATGAGAAGAAAATAAATATCTGATGTGGAAGCTTTCATGCAAGCTACCTTATTAGTATTTGTGAAAATGACAAAAATTTTGCGGTTTTTTTTTATTTACATGAACAGTAAAGGAGATGTTGGTGCCGCAAAGCAGCTCCGGCTACTCCTTTTCACCAATTCGTAGCAGCCACATGGTCCGACGATGCACAATTACACATAAAATGAAACAAACAGAAACAGTACCCAACGTAAAAAACAAAGTACAGGCGTCAGAAAAATTAGCAATAATGAGAGAACAAGAACACCTTGAATGTTAGAACAAGAACACCTTGAATGTTAAGAAAACAGTACACACTACAATATGCATAAGAGATATGAATAAACAAGGACAGGAGACAAGAAATAAGTTGATTTGCAGTACACGCAGCAAAAGTAGATAACAACGCTTTTAAAGCACTCACTCACCAAAAAACAGAAAGAAAAATAAGTTTGTTTGCAGCAAACACAGCAAAAGCAAATAACATAGATATTGAAACTCGCACAGAGAAAGGTAAGAGCTCTAGCATTGACTCCATTTCTACAAAGCTAGTTCTTCCCAAGGATACCGCTGTCCTCAAGGAATGCTCTCAATGCCACAAGTGCTCGCTTTTGCGGTTCACATGTCGGCCACGGGCATAACAGTTTTTGCGGACTTAAGGGTCTTTTGTCAAGAGCGCTCAAGTCTCTCTTCAATCGCGCCCAGAGGTTCTCGTGCACTCGGCAGTGCAATAATAGGTGAGCCACATCCTCGTTTTCTTGGCCACATGCACACCGTGGGCTGTGTGCGCGGGCAGTTCTATGAAGAAAGTGCTTTTTTTATATAGCGTTGTTTATGGTCTCAGGGCATAAGGGGGGTTAGGAAGAAAAGAGAAAAGAAAGTAAAGAGTGGGTGGGTGCACGTTAAATAAAGCAGCAAAGATGTGCCGATCTAATCAAGGCGAGGTGGCAGCGGTGATGTGGCCCCTGCGTCCAATCAATATATGAGGACGGGTTGTCTGGGTGGAGACCCGCTGCTGCCAGGTAGAGAATTCTAGTTGGCTTCAGTGCCGGGCAACCCGACAACAAGTGGTGAATGTCAGCCTCAGTGTCTTGTGAGTTGCAGACTGGACATCCTAGGCGGGGATATAAGTGGCGAAATTGAGGCCACGTCCGAGTTACGGCAGAAGTGAGTGCAACTCCGACCCGGATCCTCCGGAGCACAACCTCTTCTGCACGGGTAAGACCGCGGGGGAGGGTTATCGCACACGGAGGGACGAGAGCACGTGTGCGGCGCCGGAGGTGTTCCTTTCTTGTGAGAAGGAGAGTAGCATCATCCATACTCAGGAATTGAGACATTGACGTGGGTAGGGTTGGCAAGCGAGTTGCATAATCTGAAGATCTTTGTGAATTGAGCAGGTCACGTGGGACCCACTCAATTCGAATGGCTTGCGGGATGCGAGCCGCCAAAAACGAAAAACGACGAAAGTGCTTCGTCTAAGCCATTCCTAAACGCAAGCGGTGAAGGAGCATTTCTAAACTTCTGATTATAGATAATTGAATATTAAACCGCAGCAACGAATCGATTAAATGCATATCAGAACATGTATGGTTTGGCTCAAACCACATCTTTTCGTTCATGTCATTGCGCATAGTCTTCAAGAAACGGCGCAATGCGCCTCTCAATAACGGAAGGCCAGAAGTGAGGGCATTTTAGTGTGCTTGCCTAGCCGCTGCATCCGAGTCAGTGTTTCCAGGAATAAAGCAATGTCCTGGTATTCACTGGAAAACTATAATATGCTGCTTTTTGGTAGCCTTGGAAAATTCTTTGAGAACTTTGTATACCAGTCAAGCCTTCCATGGTACGGAACTAGCGCTGTCAAGTGATTTCAGTGCGTATTGAGAATCGCTAAAGATTACCCACATACGAGGATCTTGCACCGAGGAGATGAACTGTAGAGCTAAATAAATACTGTAAATCTCAGCAGTCGTTAATTCTGCCGTGTGAACCAGTTCCCATGCCCGTCGCTCATTCAGGCGCGGAATCACAAATGCGGACGCTGATGAATTTTGGAGATTGGAACCGTCAGTACACACATGAATGTAACCGGGATACCGCATGTGCATCTGGTAAAGTGCTAACTGCTGAGCAGCGAATATCATGTCACGTTTCCTAATTAACCCTTCGACAGACAACTGCATTGTAGGTGTAACTAAAAGCCATGGGGGACTTTCTGTGTCACCTTTCCAAAATTCATTACTTTGAAGAAGCTGGCGGTGGTGTTGAAACACCTAATGTATATGACTTGCATCCCATTCATGAAGCGCGAAAGCTAAAGGGTGCCTTTGATGCTGGGTTATCAGGCGGAAAATGTGCCTGCAGGTCTTTGTTATTCGTAACACTTCAAACGGAAGCTGCCGTGCCTCAGCAATTACCAGAGCGCTCAAAGTCGCTTGAGGAACACCCAAACACACATGGAGGCCCCTAGCTAACAGTCTTTGCAGGCGCTCCTCGTAGGTTCGCGACAGACCGTGAAGAATCTATGAGGAGTGCGCAATTTTTTGATAAATTATTGCATTGTGAACTGTGGGCAAAGATGACGAAGAACAGCCCCAAGACGTACATGCAAGCCTACGTAGCACGTTCACAAAAGAGCTCACCTGGTCTTTGATAGATTTTATATGATGACATCAAGACAGTTGTCTGTCAAGAACTACACCCAGAAAACGGTTCTGCTTAACAAACGCTGAAGATTGACTATTGAGGCAGAGACAGCAATCCTTCAGATTCTTACGAGTAAAAGGCAGAACGGCTGCTTTTGCAGCAGAGAGCATCATCCCTCTCTCTTTTAAAAAGCAGTCGATGGTATCAGGGCCTTCCTGTAAGGTAGACTGGATGTGGCCTGCAGTTTTTCCAGAAAACCAAATGCAGACATCATCGGTTTATAACGAACAGTGTAAGCTAGAAGGAAGCTTTTGCGGAAAATCCGCGGTCACGCAGTTAAAAAGAAAAGGGCTTAGCACATTGTCCTGCGGCACTCCTTGCATTAGGCTATGCTCCGCGCTTTTTCCTTCACCCGACTGCATGATTATTTTCCTGATATCTAAGAAGTGGGAAATCCAACGTAGCGGTCTTCCACTCACACCGAGGTCTAGCAAACTTGAGAGGACATGAATATGACTTACAGTATCGAATGTACGCTTGCTTTTTAAAAATACTGGGACGGTGATATTGCCTTTGCTACGCTACATATGTTGCTAGATCCATAATTGCATCCATTGTGCACCTACGTTCTACGAAATCTAGTCACGAACTCAGAAAGCAGTCCTCTTTCATCACACCACCACTGAAGCCTGACGTATATCATATTCTTCATCACATTGCATAAGCAGCTTGTCAGGCTCACTGGGCGAAAGGAGTCGAGAAGCAAAGGGGATTTATAGGGCTTTAAAACAGGAATGACACGCGCTATCTTCCATGACTGGGGAACATATGCATTGACTCACACATTGTTAAATATCCCCAGAAATACTGCAGTGTCCTTGGGCCCAAGATTTCGAAGCATTCCATAACAAATGGCATCAGGCCCAGCAGCAGTCTTTGGACGGCACAACGCAAAAGCACTTTTAAGTTCACCGACTGTGAATACAGAATCCAAATAGGCATGTTACGCATTGAAGCAAGCACTTACTTTTTGCTGCGCATATGTAGCTGAGTTTTTGAATTCTTCGCAGTCTAATGAAACGCCAGGATGAGAAATAAGTTGACAAAACTCATAAGCCAGGTCTGTTTCTATAGTTTACTGTGCATTTGCAAGAACTCTGAAAGTTTTATTGTGAGAAACGGGCCTTTTTAAGGAGCGGACCATCATCTATATCTTAGGTACTGGAGTTTGAGGTGTCAATGTACTGCAGAAGTCACGCGATTTTTTCCTTCCTAATTGCTGCAGACGTTTACGCATTGACGAATGAATCCTTTACGCCTCACGATACGATTCTAAAGACCCGGATCGACGGTAAGCCCTTTCCGCTTTTCTTCGTAGTGCCCTCAGTCGCTCATACTCTTCATCAATACTTATGAACCCGTAAGGTATGGGGACTTCCTTGGTACAGCGACTCAGGCTATCTTGCACCAGCGAAGTGAAGTCGTCAATACTAATGTCTGTGGAAACATTTTTGAGGTATGTTGTGACGAAAAGATTACCAATTGGTAAGTTTGGATTTAGGTTGGGCACCCTGACATCGTAAGCTAGGGTGATTTACCAGTATCGGATAGTGATCACCTCGGCGTGTTTCAATGTCTGTGGTCCACCCCACGTCAGACACCAGATCTTGAGTGCATAGAGTCAGATCTAAATAGCTGGAATAAGGAAAATCGCGAAGAAAGGTGGGAGAACAGTTGTACAGAATATGTAAGTTACATTTCTCTGCGGCGCACTCAACGAACCTTCCGCTGGTGTCACAGTGGTCATTACCCCAAGCAGTATTATGAGCGTTGAAATCACCGCCAATTAGTAAACTACAGCCCGCTATTTTAAAGATATTCACTAGAGCATTAAAAGAGATGCGACAAGATGCTTGAAAGTAAATACTAATAACAGTAACGCAGACCTTACCAAAGGACACTTTGCAAGCCAGGAACTCCGGAACGTCAGAATCACTGGACTGGATCAGGTAGGAGGGTAAGTCCTTCCTCACACACAACATCGCTGTACTGAAACCAGATGGACGTGATGATTTGTATGACACAGTTCGAGAGGCAGAAATCGTCACCCACACGGCTTCCTGTATGCAAAACACAGGAAAATTGTTTTCCTCAAGAAGTCTGCGAAAGTCAGCACATTTTGCTCTTAGGCTGTTTGCATTCCACTGAAAAACGTCGACATTTTGATAGTGGTTATTCATAAAAAGTTTGCCCAATGGAGGACTTAGGAAGCTGAGCCAGTAGAGGCTCCACCGACAGCAAAGCCTTCACCTCCGGTAGAATGTTTGCTTGCGGAACGGCTGCCAGAATAGCTCTAACTGCAGTAAACAGCATAGGTAGAATGAGCCGCACCACTGAGACTGAAGAGTTGACTCCGGCAACTGAGGCTGGCTGAGGTACCACTTGTGCTGGCCGAGCAGAAGAACGCTGAAATGATGCATTTGAGGCACCCGGAATAGGACCTTGCACTTGACTGTCAGAACGCTCCCGAGTAGTCCTCTTCAATTGGGAAGCGGTCAGCACAGCTGATGAACTGGAGGTAGAATTCTGCACTTTATGATTTAAATTTCGTCGAGCAGACTTCTTCAGCACGGACGCATAGGATGCAGATTTCGAAGCTTAGTGTTTGTCATGCTGCACTCGATTCCGGCGCACTGGATTCACCGCGTCCAGATTTGGAGGAGGTTCGTTTTTGCGAGGTGACCTGCCATGAAGTATTTCGTGACGCCCGAGGCTTGAAGCAGCTATGTTTTTTGGGGACAACACGAGCAAGAAGCGGCATGATTGCCACCACAGTTCGCGCACTTCGGTTGCAGAAGCGATTTGCACTGGCTGTGTATATGGCTCTCCGAACAAATCTTGCATCGGCGGGAAGCGCGGCAGTTCTTTGACATGCAGCCGAATCGCTCACAGTTGAAGCAGCGGAGTGCTGGTTTAAGGTACTCTTGCACAGAATGACTTGTGAAGCCCAAAAACACCCTCGCTGGTATTGGGCGGTCTTCCCTAAATGTGAGAATCACTGTGTATAGGGGACGGGATTCCATCGCTCCATCTTCTTGACGCTGATACATAATCTGTCGGCGTCAACTTTTTGACGGAATCCCGTCTGGAGAGGGGGGAACATAATAACAGAAAAGAGGAGCACAACATCAAAATAACGTCGCCAAAGGCCGCACGAAAGAAAATCCCTTGGCTGAACACTGTCAAGCTGCATCACATGCCATCGATTGGACCAACGCCTCAGTCATCATGACGGAGAAGTATTTATCATCCCGCTTACTTCTAGAATCACTTCACATCCAAACGACACCCCATGTTTTGAACCGAAGGCGGGGTAATCTTTCTGAGATTTACGCATGCTCATTACGCCACCTGCACCGTACATAAATCACCACCTTCGTCCATCCGCTGCCATTGTGAACAAGGGACCCGTACGGGCCCCGAAACGTCGATTGTTTTTCCTTGCTTTTTTTTCTTTTTGGCGAGTGCTCCTCTTTTACGTTATTATGCTCCCTAATCGCCAGACGGGATTCCGGCAAACACTCGACTGCGTTGCTCTCTGCGGAAAATATGGGCAAGTCTTGATAACGAAGATCCGGAATTTTGTCAAGCTCAAGACTAGTTTCACATCATTTCTGTGTCATCCGCACTTCAATTTGCGCTGCAAGAACCATGGCCTTATTCTCAAGTCGCTTAGACTACCACTTCGGGTCTGCACGCCTTTTGGAAGGCAAGTGATTGCGCAAGCTGCGAAGCGTCTACTTCAAGCCCGTATAATGGATACCAGATGCGCCATCAAGCGCCTGGATAATGTTTTCCTCGCGCAACGCATGCTGGAAGGTTGCCTCAACAGCGATTTTCACAGCGTCCTGCTTCACGCCAACAGCGCTGCTGTCATGTCCCGTCAAGAGAGAAGCAGAGCTCAAGACGCCAAGTTCTGTTCGTTGCTGGATAACAACGTCGTTTCTCGTGCTGCATTTGGGATACACAACCTGTCTTCCCACCGCCTGGACCCGGCAGAGGTCTTAATTTCAATACCGGCTTCCAGCCAAACGGGAGAAGAATGGCCTGCGCTGTGGAGAAGGCAGTCCGCAAGGTTAACCCTGGTAAGTGAGAAAAGGCTCGTTGCCGTGCCATCGGAGTCGTTTCGAAGCGTTGCGGGAAGAAAACAGACACGTTGACTTCCCCTGAAATGCATGCCTTGAAAAGGCTCCAAGAGAAGAAAGACATTGTCGTCCTCCCTGGTGACAAGGGGAATCCAACCGTCGTTCTCAACCAATCGGACTACATGCTAAAATGACGATGCTCCTCCAGGACGAGGCGACGTATGAAACAGTGAAACGTGGCCCCACAAAGAAAGTAGAGACAGAGCTTCAAAGACTACTTTCCGACGTCCTCAAGTTCATCACACCAGAGGGCAAGCACCTCTATTTTCGGCTTCTGTGCCACAGCGGTTCGGCGCCTGCTATCTACGGCCTTCCTAAGGTGCACAAACCGGACGTTCCACTACGCCCTATCGTAGACTTCACGCACTCTCCTTTGCACGCGCTGTCCGGATACATGCATCAAGTGCTTCGCCCTCTGGTTAGAAGAACAACGACGTATGTAAAGGACTCTTCCCTAGTCGTCAAGAGCGTTAAGGTCGTCACTATAGACGACGAGGATGTCCTAGTCTCTTTCGACGTGAAGTCAATGTTTACGTCAGTCTCGCTAGACTTCGCAGTTTCATCCTGCAAATGCCTTTTAGAAAACGACGCCTCGCTCCCTTCATGTACGCCTTTTGATGTTGTTGACCTTTGTCGTCTGCTCGAATTCTGCTTGCGCAGCACGTATTTTTTCTTCAGGAAGCAGCACTACAAACTACTGTTTGGTACAGCCATAAGTGCTTCCGTCTCAGTCGTGTGCGCAAACATTGCTCTAGAACGCATTGAAGCAGATGCACTTGGTACATTTCATCCAGCCCCTAAACTGTTTCTCCGGTACGTCGATGACTGTTTTTGTGTAATTCGCCGACAGGATGCAGGCCGTTTCCTTGAGCACCCGAACTCCTTACAGCCGACAATACAATTCACCAAAGAAGAAGAACAGAAAGGCGCCATTCCCTTCCTGGACGTACTTGTGCAAAGAACAAGCTATGGGCTCGCAACGTGCGTGTACCGCAATCCCACTCACATGATCGGTACCTGAGTTTCCATTCGGCACACCCTGTCGCGCATGAACGCACCGTTGCATCCGCACTTTTCGGCCGCGCCTTCCGCCTTTGTTCAAGTCCGAGGACTCTCAGATCCGCACTAAAATCCTGACGAAGGATCTTCCCAACAACGGGTACCCGAAAACTATGATAATGACTGCAGAACGCCGCGGTTCACGTCGAAACGTGGAAACGACGGCGACCGAGAAAAGCAAGCGGGCAAGCATCCCCTACACTCCAGGAGTCAGCGAGGCCTTAGCCAGGGTCTTAAAAAAACTCCAATGTCCATACCGTCCACGTGCAACCAAGTAAACTGAAGAAAAAATTTGTCAGAGTTAAAGACCGGGTTGAAAGAAACAGATTCCCCGGAGGGGCGTACAAAATATCCTGCAAGGACTGCAAACCTGCATACATCAACGAATCAAGCAATTTTATTAGGCGCTCAAAACAACATCAAAATGACGTCACCAAAGGCTGCACTTAAGAAAATGCTTTCGCTGAACACTATCAATCTGCATCACATGCCATCGATTGAAACAACGCCTCAGTAATCGTGACGGAGAAGTATTTATCATCCCGCTTACTTCTAGAATCACTTCACATCCAAACGCCACCACATGTTTTGAACCGAACGCGGGGTAATGTTCCTGAGATTTACGCATGCTCATTGCGCTAGATGTACCGTACATAAATCACCACTTTCGTCCATCCGCTGCCTTTGTGAACAAGAAACCCATAAGGGCCCCGAAACGTCAATTGTTTTTCCTTTTTTATTTTTTGGCGAGTGCTCCTCTTTTTGTTATTATAGTCTGTCGGCGCGCTGAGATCACTCCGGCATCCCCCAAAAATTCTAGAAGTTGCTCATCGCTGTACTGGAGAGGAACGTGGCGGATTTTAACAACGCTACTTGTGTAGGACTCCGGAATGGAAGGACTGACACCTTATCCAGACACTTCGGATAGCAACAACAGACGCTTAGCTGATGCTAGGAATAAACACATACAGAGAAGCTGCCATCTCTACTTACCCTGAATGACGTAACTTTCTCCTTTGCGGCAGAAGTAATCTCTGACAAAACTCTGTTTGGGTTCACTTGCCGAAAGCTTCGGCCCTCTTGAGTAGGACGGAATACTACAGGAATCCCTTCCGGTCGCCTTTTCTTGTAGAAGACCAGCGTAAAAGGGGCTTCATCACACTCTATATCATCCGGCTTCCTCTCTGTAATGTGCTCTCACTATAATTGGCAATTTCCTAGAGGCGAGGTTTTTGTTTTCCACTCCCTCTTCTTCATCGTCTGCTGGAGGATGCGTTGTCATAGCTCCCGCTCCGTCAATAATTAGTAATGGTGGCTTGAGGATGTTATTCACCCCATGATGGCCAGCCGGCACTTGACTGCACCCATGAATGGCATTCATTATGCCCAGGAGAGCTCTCGAAACATGAGGGTTGGGAGAGTGGAGGGTATGGGGTTGGTCCCCAACCACCGCGGTGGCTGCGGTAGCGCGAAATCAAAAAGAGCGCACAGCGTACCTTGCAGCCGACATAGCGGAATCCCGCTGGAACTCTTGCTGGCCACACGAGGACCAGTGGTAAGGCACAAAATGCAAACAAAAATTAACAAAGCGCACCAGAACAGTGACCGAACAGGGGCACCGCTTCTTCTGCTTTCTATTTTCTGCACCAAAAGAGATAACAAGCTATCCTTTTTTTTTGTATAAAGTAACTCCAAAAATGCCGAAATATAGAATTTTTTGCTGAATATAAGATTTGTAGCTGAATTTGGGCCTAAACAATATTGGCCAAATTTTATCCGCCGATTTCGTGACAAAATATAACCCGAAAATGAAGAGACCGTTTTATACACTATTTGCATCTTCGCTACGTTAAAACCACATGCCGATAGCGGTGCCATGACAACGCCGCCGTTAATGCTAATGTCGCCGAATTGGATTGTATGAATCAAAGTCAATCGTTAATGTGACGTGTCTGCCGCTTGGCATGTACGAAGAGATAACGGTGCGTGTTGCGATGGCTTCGCCTTTCAAATGCTTTCTCGATCGCCCTTCCGCTCGTTAAGAGGCACCTCCCCTTTCACTTTTCAGAAGATAAAGAAGGGGCGAGGAAATGCGCAGTCGGCTATAGCAGCGCCTCCTGGCGCTGGCTATAGCGACACTGTTATTTTTTGGAACGTCAAATACCGGAGAGCTACGCGCACTCTTTTTCACTTTCACTGCGGTACTCCAGGACCAAAAACCAAAAAAGCGCAAAAGCAACCACTTCGATCAGATTTGTGAAAATTCACGCAGTGCTGTCAGTCGTGTTTTCGATCATTAGGGAGACCGAACAATCGACCCAGTAAAAAAGAATATTGTGGCTTTCACGAATAAGCGCGACCAGATGAGAGCCTAAAATGAGCGCAGGCATTATGCCTTGAAAAGAGAAAGTTGAAAGCTCGGGCACGCGGGTTGTTCGGATCACCATCTTTCGGATTCGAATCACCCACCATCTTTAAGCGGCACTTCATTCGAAGGCCGGCTTGCTGTTCGCAACATTAGGTTCCACTTAGTGGGCAGCGGTTCGATTTCATGGAAGTTAGGAAAGAGCGAGTTGTTGCATGCGCCAGACATGGCTTCTATGTTTGCTAGCGTCACCGTCCGCCTGCCTCTATCAGTGAAGCTTGCGTGTTGATACATTAGAATTGCAAAACGCGTGCCGAGCTCTGAATCTCTAGGTGGCCCTTTCCTGCAGCTTTCGCGCAAAACCGGTTTACTCAAGCGCACGAAAATAGCACAACCTTCAAACTAAATGCAAATTCTCCGCCTCAAAAGCATTACGAGCGTTATGTTTGATAACATGAGGAAAATAATGGACTTGCGCTTTTTTTTACGTGAGCTCACAAGCAATGTGCGTTCGATGGAGCCATCGTTTTGCTATCCAGGGCCCCAGATTAAGACCCCTGCGCAATGGCGGTTGTAAAAAAAAAACGTTTTAATGAACTGTAAGGCATATATCGCAAAGTGCACTAAACTGTTTAAAACACTATAATGTCTCTGCTTGAACGTGGAGTTCGCGTTCAGTTTATTAGCGCATTTCCGCCTGGCCAGTTTCCAGCATCGCTGCCTTTCTACAGGCTCCTCCTGAGCAGTCTCTTGTCTCTCGCATGATGACATACTTTGCGATCACCCTTCGTTCTTCTGACAGCAGCTTGCTGGCTCGAACTTTGATATTCTGCTTATCTTGGTTGTCTTATACAATGCTGCCATGACTGAGCCTTCTAATTTTGTCCTATATAACTGCACTGCACACGCCTGGAAGAAGTACACCCTCATTTTTGTTTTTGCGAAAGCATTCTGCCAAACTAAAACAAAAACAAATATGTATGACCACCTAGCGCAAAAACGCTACAAAAAACAAAGTGAAATTTTCGACAAATGCATCGCATTGCCATGCTGCTCTGTCGTCGTTTGCACGTTTCCATTCAAAAGAAATGTGATGTGGGCAAAGGTTGTAAAAGTTTTGTGCTGTCCATCTTTGAGTTATTTTATCTGAACACAGCAGCTTTTGTTTCTTCCAGCAAATGTTTTTGTTAGCGCGCATCGCAACATAATGCGTCTTAGTCGGAAGACATTAGCGCTCTCTGAGACGAAAGGCACTTGAGTGTCGTTAGCTGCGCAATTGCCTCATATCCCGAATGTGTGACAATGGACTTTTGTTCATCCTCTCCTTGACATCTCTTCATTAACCTGGTCGCCACATCGAAGATCCACCAAAATATGGCTACCAATTTTAATGCGCATAACTAACACGTCAGTTCAAGCGTTGATAAAATCAACGTAAACCAGTCAGTCTCTGAAAATTCATCGTTCTATTAGTATTTCAGGTATCTTTATTAACTGCCAATCGCACCATATTGTCTCTCTTTTGCCTTCAAAGTCCACATTGCATGCACCTGCGTCTTCAGAATCGACCTATCTTCAAGCGTATTTTTGGTAAGAAACGTGTTTCCGATTAATCAGAGCTGCCTTATGTCTTTTCTCTTCGGAATGATCTTCCAAATTCCACCGTTTCTATGACAGATCATAAAGTGTTTTGTGACCGCCCGTATAAGCATTTCGCTTCGGACTACTGCGTTAACATTGTCATCTTAGCTCTGGTTGATTCCATCCTGTTTCCATCATTGATCACCTTGTGTGACTTTTTTTTATACAGGATCCTCCTTCGCTCCCTTCCTCCAACCTTACTCAGTGCTTCTCGCTATGTATTCTTTCCTACTATGTATTCTAAAAAAATTTCTAAGTAATATATGGGGAGAAAAAATTCAATTAATAAAATGTCACATATTTTCCTTAGATTGAAAAGCACTCAGAAAATGTCGGGGCGGTAAAGACTATCCTTCTACTTTTCTACTTAAAAAAAACATGAATTATATTGTTGTGTGATAGGAGCCAGCCTCATTAACCGGGAGTGCTCCAAGCTCCAAGGGTCTTGTTTGGTCCGATATCGCTAATATGATCCGGTCATCACCTCCTGCGATCCCGATGACACGTGCCCAAACTCGAAGGGGCCAACACCTTACTTCAGCTTCATGTCAGCGGCGAGATAATTAAAGGCTTGGGCGAAGCCAGTGAACGGCCCTACGTGTGCGGCCTAGCTCGGGCTCTGTGTCACTTTACTTCACTTGAGGCCTCGACGATAATGCAGACAATTTTTCTTGCTTACTCTGGCCAAAAATTTAATCTCCGGACTTTCACTCCTATGTTATTAGCCTGATTTATGTATAGTTAATATTTGCGAAAACTTCTGATTTCCTGTACACTTGTAGTTTGGTGTAGGAGTAGCCTTCCTTGCTTAAGTAAATGAGAAAATTTCTGGGAATTCGTTCTGCTGCTGCTGCTTCCTCTTCGAAGAATTATGTAGAACATTTAATGCTTGAAGGAAAAGAACAGAAAAAAATGACTACAAATAGGGGCGCCGGTAACTATGCCACAGTGAACGGCATGGTTGTGGGAACGCAGCCTAGGGCCAGACCTCTGTGACTGGCCTTCCTACCCCATCCTTGTCGGCACGTGCCACCATTGACACAGCCTCCCTACTGCATTTCGAGACTGCTGCCTTCTGCCATGTGAAAGCCTTTGCTTAGCCTGGTTGGCTCATGGTTTTGCTTTGCTGGATCGTCGGCACTTCTGGCGACGATATTAGTTCGATAGTTGTGAAGGGTGGTTTATTGGGGCGTGAGAGCTCCGGCGACGAAGACTCCAGCACAATCAATCGATGAAATAGCGGGGCGATATGCAGGGTACCAAGGAGCAGTCCTCCAGCGCGAGCGTCGTTTTTGTTTTTATTGTTGTTGTTGTTGCCTCAAATACGGTGGAAAGAGCGTCAACAGACCGCCTTTAGAGCTTCGTCGTCGTTGGCGCCGACGCATGATCATCTTTTTCGTTGGTGAAGACAACGATGTGCAGTTCGCTGCGCCGGAGTGTGCATATTAGTTCTATAGTAGTATTAGTTTATGAAGGCAATGATGGGGAATGCACTGCGCGAGAGCATGTTTAACACGAGGTGTAATCGGCTGCGGATATAGCATAACGCTGTCGTGCTGTGTCCAACGAAGCTTATCTGTTTCGCGCCTCCGCGGGTGTGAATCCCAGTTGCGGCAGTATTTATTTTATTTATTTTTTTATGGCTTGGTCAAGGTCATCCTTAAGGTCAAACTTCACACAAACTCTGAGAGCCGTCTTGACTTGGTGAAGTAGCGCTTTCGCACTGCAAGAAACTGATCCGCACCGCATCAACCCATGTCGAAAGACCCAACGTGGGACATCCTAAAGAAAAAAAACTTGCAGTTATATAGCATGGCACCATCATTTCCCAGGCCATAAGCCATAAAAAATAACAAGTGTCCAGTAAACGCGCAAAACACCTTGAAACTATCGGTCACCCAGGACATAAAAATTAGGCAACACACAGCGTTCTGGTCGCCGCAAAGCTAAGAGAGAATCGGAGACGTTCTGTTGCAGTAGTGCATTCATTAAAATCTTATTTTTGGCAGCACGAAAGCCTCGCTTTCCTGCTGTACTTAACTATGCCCTTTATGGATTAATAGGTCGCTCCACACGCCTCAAGGGCTGCGTTCGGGAGAAGCATCCATTTCTTCTTCTCCCATTCAGTGCGGTATTACTTGCTATGAAAGATCGGTGGTGTCGCTCTTTTTCCACCGCTTTCGTTATGCCCCCTTTCTTTCTTTCCTATTTTTTTACGCTTATGGCCCATTTTTTAATTGCGCGGCCACATTGCCAAGCAAAGCAAACAGCTTGAAGGCATAAGTACACTGTCGCATTGCGCCAAAGCTAGCACAGTGGCATCATTAGCATGCCTCCCAGAACGATCTAAGCCGATCAGAGCGTTTCCCTTATTAAGTATTTTTTTTCTTGCGATTACTATGTATGCCAATACGAATGCAGTTTGCATCGTGCATGGAGTGCTTCTATTCAGAACGCTTCGTTCCAGCTTCTGAGAAGTTGGGTTACCCTTCGGCGAGGATAAAAAAGAAAGCATATCGGGTTATAATATGTTCCGACCGTGGCCTTTTTATGCTCGCTATGGAGTACCATATAGAGGAAGGTCGGCTTACTGGAGCAGCTTCGCCAGCATCCGACGCCACTGAAAGGCTGCTTGATAACGGAATACGTATAGTATATGGCATGGGAGTGCTGCAGCAGTCATACATCAGGCATTCACCTGGTTTCGTTTCCACCATCTATCTCGCAGTGTATGTGTGCTTGCTGTCATGCACGTGAACTATTTCCCTTCACTAGTCCCATGCAGTTATTTATAGCCAGGGCCTGCGGCTCACCCTCTCAAGAACCGAAAAATAGAGAAAGAGGGCTAAAGAGAAATGCCTGCACTGCACACGAATAGATCAACCCGCCCTCATTGCACTTAGAGTTGTGTGCGTGGGATTCATGGCCATCATATCATGCTTTTAATATTCCAAAAGGCTAATTTCGGCTACTTTATCACAGCCTCTTGTTTTCAGTCAAGCATGGCGTGAAGAAAGCTCTCGCCGTAGCTCTTAGATTAGGACCTGTTCTCGGTGCGAGAGAGCCATAGTAGATGTTTACATTGCGGCTGCCATGCACGCAACTGTTCAGCCTGGAATGTAAGCTAGTCGAGGCAGGCCCTTCCGCTCGGCATGTGGAACTGCTTGAAATTGCGATGAATTAGCCACGCGGCTACAGCCTGCCATAAATCAGTTACGTTTGTGTATGCTCTCTCATCGATATGTTTTTGTTTTCTTGCCTGACCACCTTCCGCTTCCGTGTTCAGTCAAAAATAAAATGCTGCCATGCTTCACTCCGAGCGCGAGCGGCGGTTGGTCCAGATCCTTGTAGGGCTGCGGGCACAAGAATTGGTCCTTCTTTGGTGGATGGTTTTGTGCGATAAAAGTTGTTTCATTGCAAACTAATGTTAAATTAATGTTAAATTGTAAAGTTATATATGTGGTGCTGCTCAGGCTAAGCAATAAAAGTCTATATGCGCCAACATAGATCCATGTCTCAAATGGGTCAGGCAACGCACTTAAGTACTATCAATCGAGTGATGCAGGTTGCGAAAATAACAACACGTTGCTGCCTGTACGCTGCGTACCCTATCTATTTCTACTCTTCACCGGCAAAAGCCGTCAAACAGTATAATGCAGAGTGCAAAATGAGACGATTACAGTTTGGAAAGCATTTTGTTTCGATGCGAAACTCTCCCCGAGCCATGCAGCGTTTACGTTTGGGACGTGATCATTCGAATTCGACAACCACAGCATGGTGACCGCGTGCATAGAAGAGCCACATGCGTTGAACCGGAGTGGCTCTCATTTTCAGTGCGTTTTGCAGCTTCTTTCAATGGCCCTAGGTCATCGCGTTTAGCTCATATGAACCATTCGGGCAACAGTGTCTTCGTTGAACTTCTACTAGCGTTTGCACTCTCGCATCATTCTGCTGCTTTCGGTTGAATCTGTTCGACTGTCAAGAACGGCTTTCGGTACAAATACTTTAACAAAGTTAGTCATTTCTTAAGTCGAGGTAATAAAGACTGAAGCTTTTTAACTTATTTAAGCCCTGTAGGTGTGCGAAAGGATATGTTAAGCCTGGTTGGCTCATGGCTTTGCTTTGCTGTGTCGTCGGCACGTCTGGAGGCGAAATTAGACTCAGGGTCAGCTCTGATCGAGGTTCTCCTGATCTGATGTGTTCGCGCCGCAAATGGAAGTTGATGAAGGCGACGATGTCTGATCTGCTCGCACCGCCGCGGGTTCGAGTCCGAGTGGCGGCAATATTAATTTTTTTAATTATTCAAGGTCAAGTCATCAGCGATGAATCGGCTTTTACAGCTTTGGTCGTTAAGTATACATTTTGCTCTAAAGTTGATTTATCTTAAAAAAATACGAGTGTATACATACGTTTCCCCTTCGCGCAGGGGCAGTATTTCTCGAATGCCAGTTTTGTTGGCCTGCATAAACGTGATCATACTTTTCTAAAGAGCCTCATCTAAAGGTCTGCCTACCAAGAGAAGCACGTCTGATGGCAGGGGCTGGGCGTCGGGCACACTGCTTGCTCGCACCTCCAGCCGCGTTTTCCCTCAATACGTCGGCTGGGACAGGGTCATTGTGGCTTAAACCTCGTGGATGCTTAATACAGCAGCGCAGAAGACGTGGACGAGCGAAAAACCAAACAACGGGGTTTTGATTTCATTCTCCGCCAGAGTATTGCTCACGCGTTGAACACCACTTGATTGGTTCTTAATGTTGGAGAGTCCGTGACTGCCTTCTTGGTGCCAGGAATATAAATTTGAACTCGAAATTAAGCCAGTATTGCGCAGGTACTGGACGCGACAGGACTTGCGCAGGTTCTGCACCGAGAACCCTATTTGTGTGCGCATGCAGTCTCTCTTCTCTGCATTTGCACTTGTCTCTATTAGACTCTACGCTGAGGTTTGTGTCGTCATGTCCGGCCTTGCAAGTGTTCAATTTGCGGAATCTTTCTCCTTTAAATTCGAAATGTAGCAACTTGCCACACTTGCAGGCAACAAGTATTTTCAATTTCAAGCATATGACGATACCGTTATTCGCGAATAAAGCCGTCCAATTACTGTGATTGCACGTTGAAGGATCCCTAGCTTGCAACGCTGCAAGTAAGTTATAAGTTATTCTAGGGTAACATCGTCCACCACTGCGCTTCTTTAATATGCCTCACTTGGCCGAGTCCCAAAGCGTCCGTGATGTTCCGTCTTTGGCATATTCTGTCGAAAACAACGGCATGCGTTAATAAAGAACTAGAGAAACAAAGGGTCGAGTGTTGGTGTGTCTTTTATTTTTTTTATCTACACTCCAAACACGAAGTAGCCTATATGGGAGTAAAGATGGAGCAAACTCCCCTCTAACGCATTCGCTTATAGGGTATGGGTATTCTGAACAAGCCCTGTGGTAAATTTATACCACAAAATATACGGAATACAGTTTGCAACGCATACAAAATATCTCTTAAAAACATGCGAACTTCTAGCAGTTAGTAATATTTTAACCGAGTTTTCAACGTCATTACATCAAGCTACTGTGCTTTGCTGTGAGCATATGCCTCCGCTGTCGAGGGTAAGCGTTCCGTATGTTTAGTGATCGAAATCTGCCCTGGCACTTGGGCGGCATACCTTGCCCTAAAAAAGAGCTGGCTAGAGAATAGCTTACTCTCTTTTACCCTCACATGAGGTTATTATTCTTTAGACTCCACAGTCGTTTGTTTCTTGCGCTGTTCCGGCCGTACGATCAACTGGCCCTCTACGCTACTATCTCAGTTCTTCTCGGATCGCCTGAAGCACTTAACGTCGTTCGACGCAGTTTGCCTCAGGATGTTTACCGTTAAAGCTCTTCGAGGAAGTGACATTGAAACGATAGAGGTTAAGTATACATCAGACTCAAAGTCGGCGGTCACAGCCTATATTCTTTAAAAGTTGACAGTTGACAGTGTTAGTATGCTTCACAAGTCGCCCGTAGGTCGAGCATGCCGGCACCAAACTGCAGGTCGCCTCGACTTCATTCTTTTTTTCTGCTGATAGTTATGACAGCCCGTCTGCTTGCTAAGCCATTATAATGACGACCTGGCTGTCTCGGCCACTCAATATCTTTCTGCTTCAAGGAACAGATGCCTATGTGCGCTTTCATATTTCGGTCGTCATCGTCGTCCGTGAACGTCGTCTAAGACAATTTCAGCAAAAATGCCTTGCCATGTCAGCCTTAATAACGCCACCACTCTATCTAAACCCCTGCCGCCTTTACCGCGCAGGGATGTAGGCAATATGCGGGAGTATGATGAGTTGCGACTGACAGGTTAGACTCACTCGCGCACGACTTAGATTTCTTAACTTCTCCCCAATTTTGCCCCCCTCCCCTCCCTCCCGCCCTTGACCTTCCTGATTCAATCTTCCACTGTTTGGTTCAAATTTTTATCTAAACCGAGACAGTGACTGTGGTTTTCATTTGTTCGTAATAAACCACTAGCCGCTGCATTACACGTGGCGGCTTTCGACTGCTGAGCACTAAGTTTCGGGATTCAATCCCGGCAGCGGTGGCCCGCTTTTCAATGGAGGTGAAATCCTAAAGCGTCCGTGTGCTGCGGGATGCCAGGGCACGTGAAAGACCTGTAAAACAGTCCTCCCATTTGGCAACCCTTGTCTTTCTTCTTTCACTGTCAGCTTCACCTCTTCCCTCATGGCGTCGTCCAAATGCCCGCGTAGAAATGAGGAAGTTACCGCGCCATTTCTTTCGCGATAGCGACTTATTTTTATTATAGTTTAAGAGCGTACGTTGTTGGGATAGTCGGTCAATCATAGTAAATGCAAGGAGGGGGGTACTGCGCACAAAAAGACAAGGACGCGCAATAACCCTTGCCTGCCTTTGCTGACAGATACAAAAGTTTTGAGGAGGAGCCGTGACCAGGTGGCGCGTGAGTTGGCGGAGGCGTTTTGTATCAAACAGAAGGATAAAGATTGCGTAAGTGACCCTTCTATCAAACTGTATCAGAATGAAGACAAGTTTTTGGTTTCCACATGTGTGTGATGTGACAGTTTGAAACTATTATCAGAGCTGCGCCTGTTGTGTTATCTTCTTGTCCTTGTCTTTTTGTGCGCAGTACCCCCCTCCTTATTATTATTGCGTTCCTCTTCGTCTACAAGTCTTAATAAACCACCGGTCGCCAGCTCTGCGCACTTTATGCCTTGATCACTTCTAAATAGTCGGCCTACTGTTTATCTGCCCAGGAGGCCCTATTTTGTATTGCACTAGGAAAACTTGTACAAAAAAAAAGAATGCTTGCACGAGAAACAAGTTTCTGTGACAACGATCTTTATACAGCCGTCTTACTGTCGAAAGAGCAAAGTACCAGCAATGGAGCATTGTACGCTGGTTGCAGGTTTATATGTCTTCAAGAGCTTTACAAACAGAGTTTAACAGTGAAGTAAGGTGGAACGGTTGGAAGAACTACACTTGTCATTGTCCCGTTTCACACAGGTTACACTTCAAAAAAAGAAGGGTCCTATTCAACCCCTCTTTACTCATTTCTTCTGTAGTTTTTTTTTTGCTGTCTCACCTTGACAGTTATACAAGTCCGAGGCGCGTATGAAAAGTACAGGACTACGATAGTACCATGCAAGATAGATAAGTATGAGCAAGCCTGAAGCGCTGAATCTCGCAACGAAAAGCCTCTGCAACAAAAGGTGGCTTAACAATGGAAGCTGCTTTCAGCGGCAGCTCAAAGGCGAAGCCCCATTGGCTGAGTGCTTCCCCGCCGGGACGGAGACCGTGGAAAGAGCTAAGCCTCTTCCCTGCAGAACTTTGTCATCTTATCCTGGGTTGCATCAAAAATTGCGCAGCATTGCGTACTGCCTGTGGCTGCCAGGCAAGTTGGTTAAAACAAAAACTTTCATGAAAGACATTTCAAAGCCGGAGGCACGACGAAGGGACAGCAGCTGATGGCTACCCGAGAAGCAGAATTAGTTGGGTGAGTGATTTCGTGAAATAAGACATTTACGCAGAAAATTAAAAAAAAATTAAGTTGTTACTGAATAATGTTAGCGAGTGAGGAATGAGAACGGAGTGAAATGGGGAAAAATATAAGTGGTTTTCTTCGAAACGCTGGTGTACATAAGATAATACTTTTCGTGTTTTGCGAAAACAACTGGTTTCTTCGTTTGAGTTTTCTACGCACCGCATTTCCAAATTCTTTTATCCCTTTAGGCTCCCCTCATCCCTCTGACGAGGAGAAAAAAGGGTTGAGAAGTTATAAAGAGAGGTAGGGAGTAGGTTTGAATGGCCTCCAAGGAAGGTTCATGGTGTCCACAGATTATGGAGAAAGGAAGTCTAGAAAGAGGGGTGACAGGCCGACGGTCTTCGATCCCCGTACTTGTCACAGCATTTTAACAAAAAGTGTGAAAGCTTGTCCCAAGAAAGGATTTAGGAATGTAAAGCAATGCCCACGCAGATTTGTACAACGAGAAAGTGTCAGAGAAAAAATAGGGGAGAAAGAAAGGCGTAAAGGGGAGGGGGGAAGGGGGGGTCAGCCAGAATTCAGTGGGGTACCAGGTGGCAAAAAAACGAGGACAAGAATGGCAACGAGAAACAAATACACGCACAAGGGAGGACATGAAGATATTCTAACGAAAAAACACTACAATTAAAAAATTCCGGCGAGATAAACACAGCAGTAACAGCAACAGAAAAAAATGCTACAGAACAAGACGTCCGAAATGAAACAAAAAAACGATACAAAATTCATACAAGGGTTCACAAAGACGAAGCAAACAAGACAAAGCAAAAAAGACGAAACAAGAACCCGAGAAGAACAGCAGTGAGGCACGAGCGCTCCCTACCCCGTAATTTTGGTTTGCTATCCTTCTTAACCTTTCTTTCCTCTCATCGTCCCTTCGCTCTCTTTTTTCCCTCGAACACTTGATTCCACTTGAAAGATTTGTTTGTGGGCAGTGCGTACCTTTTGCAACTTTTCTTCGTTCTTTCCCCTTTCTCCTTCCATAGCACTGGCGTTCATCCTGTGATAAGCGATGTTGTTTTTCATGTTTATAATTTCTGATATATATATATATATATATATATATATATATATATATATATATATATATATATATATATATATATATATATATATATATATATATATATATATATATATATATCAAAAGTGATTTCTCGGCAGCTGATTGATCAATATGATATAAAGTCACCAGAAATTGAAAAACATACCAGCATTTAATTCACGCCGTTTCGGCAGGACGGTTTTGTCAAACATTTTTTTATTTTGCAAACACTGCGTTTTAGCTCTAGAACACTTCCTGTTTGAAGAATTAGGACCGACCCGTTTTTCGAGCAAGCAATAACCGCAAGGAAAAAGAGTAGCATCGAAAGTGGCCCGTCACCTGCACCGGCACTTTATCAAACACGGCGCTGAATGCGTCACTTGCCACGCTGCTTTGTCAAAACCAACGCGACACGCGTCCTCTGCACATGCGCAAACTTTTTCAAACACCACGCTATTGATACCGGAAGCATTTTGAGGCTAGTATCATCATCAGCACCCGTGTTTGTTTGCAAGCGTATAAACCGCGTATAAGCGTATGAAGGGGGATTTCCCTCTCTCTCCAGTTTGTTTACCCGCCAACGGTGAAAGGCGGCAACTATTGAATTAAATTAAACAAACTAAAAATAAATTAATTCACTAAGTAAGTAGGGTCTTACGGCTGAGGCTGTAGATTCCACGGTAAAAGGCAGGGCTGTAAGGCTAAACCAAAGTTTTTAGAGCTTTCTCCGTAAAAAGAGAGAGAGGGTTTATTAACGCGAAAGGCAGAGAAGTTGGCCGGAAATATGAATATCTGGCCTGCTACTCTGCACTGGAGAACAGGAAGAGGAGAAAAAAGAGGGTCACGATGGTGGATGATGATGATGGGAGAAGGCAGAGGAAAAAGACAAGGGACATTTTCTAACATTACAAACGCGAGTCAAGGCCCATGTCGCTTAAAAAGCGTGAGGACGCCAGCGTTGCCTGTACAGTTTTCGAACGATCTGGCCAAGCGCCGAGGATCAAATCCTCCGAGAGAGGCCTGATGCCAACAACTACAATATAGATGCTAGCATGAGTCTTTCACGTGCATATGCTGGACTAAAAGATGTTCTATAGTCTCTAGCACGCCACATGTGGTACAATCCGGGGAGTCGGCTTCTCCAATTAAGTACAAGTACTTGCGCGTAAAGGCAACGTTTAAACGTAACCTATTTACTAATAATGCAGTAGGGCGGGGTATTCCGCGAGGAACAGAAAAGGTCATCGCCGGATCTAGCCGTTTAAGGCCGATGTGTCGAGTGTCTGGCAGGGCCCAATATCTAGCCGTCGCACTCCTCATAGATCCCGAAAGGAGACCAAGTGGTGTCCGTTCTCTCTGTAAAACAGCGCCAGATGCAGCAGGGTCACCCGCCGAAGAGTCATCTTGCCGCGCAGTAGTCCAGATAACTCTTTATAGCACGAAATGTTCCTTCTACCGGCTTCAAAACTTAATTGCAGTGAGCCTCTGTCGGCCAAGAAAGAAATATGGGAACAACGGAAGAGGATCCAATTTTGAAGCTTGCCAATGTCGTGAGCAAACGGAAAATGGCGCGGCAAAGGAGCAAAGCAGCGGTAAAGACCAGAGAAAGGAGAATTTTGCTGCCTTCTCAACTGAAGATGCGGCTGGTTGTAACTTCAAATGTTCGCGTTACTGTAGCGAAGCTCCAGAGAAGAATAAAGCAGTTCTTCTGTTTCAAGCGCTGCAGGCCATGACCGCAATGGAAGTTACATGACACAATTTTATGTAATTCGGTGCCAGAAAAAGGTATATGTGCTCAATCCAAAACAGGCCCAAAACAGGTTCGACGTAAGTTTGACGCAGAATGCGGCTCAGTCACAGTATCCTGCACGAAAGCGCACTACAATCGTATCATCGTTAGCGTGGAATAACTAAGGAAGTTGGTAAATTTATGGAATTTTAAGTACCTAAATCTGGGGGCTGAAACATCCAATACACGCGCAGTTTGGCGAAGACGCATCACCAGTCTGTGAGACTTGGGGCACTCAGTAGTTCGATCCCGAGCGAGTATTTTGCCCTCCAGTCACTCCGTCGGCCTCCTCGTCACTGTTACTTTCGCGATTGTGATGGCAATGTATTGCCTTTAAAATGCGTCTCCCCCTGACACAATCTCGAGCAGCTGCTTCTACAACTCTCAGTCCATAGCCGTACTGGATGACGCACATTAGCTTGCCCATGGTATTTACCTGCAGGGTATGGATACGGCCAAGTCGCAGTGAAATACAGGTCCCCTCAATATGACCGGAAACAAACAGTTCGCACAAAAAGACGTTTTTTTTTATTTCTGTACTAAAGTTGAGAGCGACTCTGGGATAGCATACGCTAAGAGTAAAAAATGGTAGAAAACATCAAAAAAGTCTGCTTTTCATGCATAGTAATGGGCAAATATTGTTCCCCTTTATATCTCCAGAACCTCTACGCGCCATGGTACTCGTTTCCTTTTTCAGAATCTGATGAAGGTATGCTCACCCTCCCCACCAAGGCTAAACTCGTTTATTTAATTGTTTTCTGATATAAACAATGCCGATTGGCGGAACGGAAACTTAAACAACTTATGAGCAATCTCTTTTCATTAATTTTTCATAAATTGAGCGGCAAGTACAGGTATAAAGCTTTAATGGCTCATCCTGTCTTGGTACATAAAAATGTGAACTAGACAGACTGAACTGAAGAGCATGCTTGTTGGTAACATATCTTGCCAAAACAGCGCAGCAAAAACACGGACGATGAATGAATACCGCGACAGCACTTGTGTCGTCGTACTCCTTCTTTGTCCGTGGTTTTACCGCGCATTTCTGTGTAGACAGGGAGGCTAATACTGCAATATACCGTATATATATACCCAGACACCAATATGTAGAAGCACTTGCCTTCATCAGGGACACTACAAATTCACCTTTACACACTGCATGCAGCTGAAGTGCCAGCCATGCAGTATTATAGCCGCTCATGTATTCTCATTAACCCTTTGAGAAATAAAGGTTATGGAAATAAGAATGGTAACTCAGTGACGCAAAAGGAACGAAACACTAGTATGCTTCTACAAGTAGTTTAATCGTGCAAGTCGAAGCGTATTTCTCAGAAAGCATTGTTAAAGATTCTTATCTCAGAAAGACGCATGAGACTTCATTTATTTAAGAATATTCATTAAAATCACTGCGCCGTTTTGCCAAGATGGTATACAAATACTTGTTAATGTTCACAGTCGAAACAAACTTCGTTTGGAGCTTCTTGCTATCCAGAGCACAAAGCGTTTCAGACAACTGCCGTTGTGTAGAATGAAATGTCAGCAACAATATTTTAACGGAATCGAACTTTAGTAAACAGCTAATAAAGGACCCTTTCCGCATACATTCAAGGCTTCTCTACCTTACTGCATAGTACTGAGACTGCGGTGAACTATTCGGCGTACCTCGCTACCAAACGTGCTTTTGTTTATTATTTTCAATTTTGGGGGGGGGGGGGGGGGGGACGCGCAACACCTATTGACCGTTAACTAATAACCTGTCTGCGTGCATAATTTATTGTGCACCTTCCAGACTTCCCTTTCCTCGAGCTTCCCAAGAACTGGTATCCCTTAACGATGTTTCATTAAGGAAAACACTAAAAGGACCACGTATTTGAATACTATTCTTCTGTATTGTGTGCATACGGAATGCAATGCACGGTGTTGGTAGGAAACTGGCGGGTTGTGTCGCTTGTTTCCGTAAAGGCACGACCTTTTTATCTCCGCAGTTTTCAGGCGCTGAGTTAAGAGACGACTAAAACGGAAAAAAAATCCACGTCCCGGCTTTCTTGGCCGGAATCGTTTCCACGTGCGCGAGAAAAATTGGAAGTATATATTTCTGCATTAGGGCGGTTCACTGCGGACGTGGTATGTGGCGGACTGTATTGACGCTCGGCTGAACAAAACCGAAAAAAAAGGATGGGCACCACGGTCGAGTTGGAAAACGGTGCTGTTCTCGTAGCCAAGAAGTGCTACTTATAGACCTAAATTATTTTGAAAACAGTTTTCCGCAGCAAATGTATTTATTTTTTACCCTTTTTTGACGGCATTAGGACGTGGAAACGTTCCTTATTCCTTCTGATGCCCGTGTATGGAAAGAAAATTTGTCTAATATATGGGACAATGAAATCGTAGCCGTGTCAGCTGTGTATGTTCTGTGCCATGACAAGCGCTTTCTTACCTACTTTTAAGTTCCTATGCTGCCATATGGTGATTGATTGATTGATTGATTGATTAATTGATTGATTGATTGATTGATTGATTGATTGATTGATTGATTGATTGATTGATTGATAAACTTCGGTGATTAATACGGTGGTTAGGGGTAGTGGGTTAGGAGGAGGTTGGCGAGGCCGTAGCGGTCGGCATTCCTTGATCCAGAGTACGTTGGTCTGAACTGTGGCTCTGGCTCGCGTTGCCAGTGTGAGCTTGCGCAGTGGGTCCGAGTCGGCTAGAAGATTCTCCCACTGCTCATGATTAGGGCTGTGTGTTTTAGACATTATGGAGCTAGACTTGCATCCCCATGTCGTGTGGTATAACGTGGCGGTGTGTCCGCAGAGACACATTTGCTGTTGTACGAGTATCATGTGTGCCATATATTGCGGTACAGTGCTCTGTTCTGAAACGTGTTGGTTTGTAGGCGCTTAAGGACTGTGGCTTGCTCTCGGCTTAGGCTCTCATGTGGGAATCTAGTGTCGCCCTCTACCTCAGCGTCAAGGACCCATACGATCGTGTCTGGGTCTCTTCCTTCCGGCCGGCCGGTCAGGAACTTGCTCTCTGTGAGGCTAACAATATTATTTGGTAAGGCGCGACATGCGGCTTGTGACCCTGGGACTATCCAGTAACTGTTTTGTCTCTTGTTTTGCTTCCAAGATTGCTAGGGCTATCGCCACCTATTCAGCTGTACGGATGTGTTTGGTTGCTATAGTTCCGTACATTGGCTAGTCTTGTGAGTCCGTGACCGCGGCTGCGGTCGCCTCTTTACTATTGTAGCTTGATGCGTCTACATACATCACAACCTGTTTTCTTTTGAGATCTTTGTCCAAGGTTTTGCCTCTGGAATTCTTTCTGCCCTCGTGGTTGACCGGATCCATTTTCCTGCGCAGTTGTCTAACCACGAAGGTGTCTCCGATTTCTGGTGCGACGTTGTGGCCTGGTCGCTCTTTTCTTCTATGTTGAGATGTCCGAGTTTAATGAGAACAGTCCGGCCCGTCCTGGTCTGCTTAACTCTTCTGATCTGGAAATCGAGCGTAGCTTCCCTACATTCTTCGTAGTTCCAGTGGATTACCAGATCGTCGAAACTTCCGTTTGAGGTGCATCCTAGCGCCAGTTTGTACGCCTTTCTAATTAGCATGTACTTCTTTTCCTTTCCTTCGTAGTAGGTTTCTGATAAGGGAGACCGTCGGTGAGGCGCGAGATGGTGAGCACTGGTCCCTTCTTAGCTCAGATGTCTCCTTATGTGTGTTGGTTGCACTGTTACGAGTGTTAATAAGCGCTTCAAAGCACTGTAACATCTGTTGAACTGCATGAATTAGCTTGCTTTTCTAGACCCCGACCATAAAACGTGTTCGCACTAAATCCCACCTTTTTCAGAGCTTTTGAAGACGGAGGAAGCAATGCGACTTTCGCCATGTTCATCATGTTAATGGTGAGTGACACAAAGGTATTGGCATGCTCAGGTGTAACAAAAAAAAAGCATTCCCAGCAACCACGTCCATCGAAGACACTTGCTGTAGCAGCAGATACCACCCTCTCAGCTAGCATGAAGGCCTTATAATCTTATGCAAAGGACACTTGATCATGTAAATATGCGACACTAACAACTTAATGTGCGACGCTAACAACAACGCCGCTAGAAAATGGCGCTAATTTCGTATTCAGAGCAGCACAAGGAGGAAAGCAACTATTCAGATAAAAACACCATACTAGAGACAAGTTTTATCCTCTTATGAAAGCACAATACACTCACCAGATGACATAATAGAAGCTGCTTGAAAACGTGATTCGCAGTGCTTCATTCTTTGTGATGCGTTCTCTGTTGCGTTCGAGCAAGCTTTCGTAGCCTCCCTTGCACGTGCTCTTGTACGCGCTCGCATGTTCTTACAGTGTCCGCGTTTCTCTCTTCGAATTTTTTACTTTGGGGTTTCGTTGGCTCGTCGCGTACCCGGGTTCGAACCCGACCCCGTAGGCGGCGTTTTGACGAAGACGAAGCGCAAACCCGCCCGTGTGCTGTGCGATGTCAGTGGTTAAAGATCCCCAAATGGTCTAAAATTATTCCTAAACCCTCCACTACTGCTCCTGCGCAGCTCTTAAGCGCATGGTCTTGGTTGGTGCCACGTCGCGGTTCTATACAAGCGAACGAGAGTACTGTCACTCGCTCATAGAAGTGTGTGCGCCGCGCGTGACGTCGTCCGTCACCACTGCATGAGCGGAGGTAGAATAGTTAGGGGAGCGGATGTCTATCTGCAGAAACACGCGCCCACGTGAACCCACGCCCTGCCTCCTTGCAGTCGTGTAGTCGTGCGACTCGTGACACGCTTCGCTCTGTTAGCGGGTGGTGCTTTGAAATGTGCTACACGCGATAGATTGCCCACGTCGGTCACGCCACTCACCGCGTTGTCTTCCTAGAATAAACCATCTGCTTATATATTGTCACGAAGTGGTGACTGCAGTCCGGAGAGCTGGACGGCTGCGAAAATGGTGTCTAAACAAAACTCTTTATTTCGGCTGACTTGTGCCCACCATGAACTGAATCACTCGGCGCCGGCGTAGCAACAAGCGTGCTCGGCGGTCGTCGAACAGAATGCCCGCCGCTGTCGGCCGTGCTCAATTTAAAGCTGATAGCGAACTTTCTAAATAAAGCGTGCAAAGTTACTAGAACATTCTGCAACGACGTAGAATCAGCTCTGTCTGCCTGGATGCGATCAATCGAGATCAATCTGGTCAGGTCTTGCATCGCAAACAAAGCGATAAAGCGGCGTGGCGCAGATTTGAAGAATGAGCAAACACAGCACAGATTCGCGGCATTACTCCCGTCTCAGAGAAGCATCGACCCAATGCATTAAAATAAATAATGCGACTAGCAACAAATAAAGCGGGTCGTGCGAAAGTAAACACAGAGTATGGAAATGCAGCATCCTTTAGCGCGCACAATAGGGCTTCAGGCGCACGACATGGACAACTTCTCGTCGTACGCGGCGTCGCTCGTATGCAGTCATTGCGTCAGGGATGACTTCATAATCCAGTTCACCTAGCCGACGAAGAACCTTGTGCGGCGAAGGCGAGCATCGCCGCCTTCTGCTCGCCTTCGTCGTCGGCCGAGGGGACCTGGACTCCGCCGCCCGGCTCAACCCCAGCTCCAACTGACCAGAACCGACCAGACGCTATCCCCCGCCCCTCCCCTGCCCCGACCACATGACACGACGGCCAGAACCAGACGTACTATGACCCGACGACGACCCGAACCAAGACGGCACCCCCGCCCAAGTTGTCCGGCGATTCCTTAAACCTTGACCTTCGGCTGTGGGCGACCGACCACGGGACCAGAAGCTCCGTGGGCAACCGTTCATCAGATCATCTCCTTCATTTGGTGGCAAGCTTTTTATCTTCTTCTATCCTTTCAGGTCATGCTCATCGTCACCTCACCATTCAGAATTCAAGCAACCGGTCGGGACGATCGGTCGGAGGACCCGGGTAACGTTACGAAGGTGAAGGAAAGGGCAGTGGCGCCTACACTCTGGTCAGTGTCCCTTCGTTGGTATCATACCACTTGAACGCCGTGTCTTTAAGGTAAAAAACTATGTTCGTAAGCATGAAAGTTTGGTCCGAGTGGTTGTTAGCGCTGCACCGTTCATACTTGCGAAGCCAAGTCTCGACGTCGGCGTCATCGCCACAGAGAAGGGTCCAGTATCACGAGGGTGAGTGATGACAACAGAAAACACCGACGCTGCCGAATCTTGGTGTGATGCTTCCGTCATTTTCGGCCATGGAAGGTGGCGTCCGCTGCGTAGTTCTGTCTTGCCCCACCTCTACCAAGGATGTTACGGAGAAACACTATTTACATTTATTTACAAGCGTTAGGGTTTAGAATGAAGAGTTCCTAGCAGGAAGGACAAACGCGAACTGAGAGCCATATTAACCTCCTCTTCTTCGTTCGTCCTCTCATGCGAGAGGCCACTTCGTCTTCCACTTCCACTTCGTCGTAACAATATATTTCATGTCGCATGGCTCTTAACAGAACCTAGGCCTCTGGCAGGGTTACCTTGTTCGGGGTCCCAGACAGAGCATGCATATTCTTGCTTAGTTCGGCCTAGATTAGAAAACCCGGATAATTTTAATGAGGGCTGAAAAAGACGCAGGTTCCGTTTCAAATAGCCAAGGACGCGGTTAGCTTTACTGTTTTTTCGTTTCATTTATTTTACCTTCGCGGCTGTCTCATTGCGGCTTTCCCATTACGTTGGCAATCTGTATCTGTGTTTGCCGACATACTGGATGTGAGGATAATTGTGCCCGCACATTAAAAGAAACACCACGTGCCAGAGCCAAGACTTTCGAAAGTGCTTCTAACGATGCTGCATATAAGAAAAAATTACAAGATGCCTATTCACTTGAAAATTGTACATTTTTTTTATTGTACTGGATATGGATTATATTTTTGTAATATCAGGACGGCGACGTTAATTTAAGCAGTAAATAAATTTTAGTCCTTTCTACCAAGCATTCCGCTATCTGCAATTCTAATACCTACTACTTGTAATTAGCGGTTTATACTCGACATCCATCTATCTCGTCTCCTCTACTTACCCGCGCTTTTAAATTGGAAATATAATCCTGAGTACGGCTCGGGTATCCTTCAACCTCTAGGCTTAATTGGCAGGGAGCTCCACCCTGCTGTAGATGTCGCCTCCTAAGGCTAGACTAGTGTAGTTAGATAACCACAAATTTTGTGCACTGCATGCTAGTGAAACGGTTGCGCAATTGACAGAGGTAGCAGCTATCATATTCGTCGGCTTGCCGGTCCTCGTGACTCGGCTTGAAGTTCCAGTTGCAAATTACTACTCAAATATGCTTTGCGCCCCTTCTGCTATAGCAATCTTCCATGTGGCGCACACCACTGTTGGTTAATTAATTTTAAGGCCCTTCATTACCAGCATAGCACCGCCACGTGTCGTAGTCGCTTCGACCGATGTAGGATGTCGTCACACTTGGCATATATGCAATGCACACGACTTGATAAAGTCAACGTTTCACAATACCATGGCGCAGTGCCAAATCTTCCACCAAAACGAAGCACCCGACATCATTCTCTTCCAGCGATTCCCCAAGGAAATGGAATATAACTAGTCTTAAAGGGGCAGAAAGCAATATGGTTGACAACCTGATACAAGAAAGTTGGATAGACGATTCTTCCACTACGTATTATGAATAACACCGCCTTACCTATGCACCAAAGGTGTTGCCCTGCTTTTGTCTGTGCATGTGCATGCTTGTTTGCACGTGCGCGCATGTGTCTCTGTGCGTTCAAGCATATGTGTGTGTATGTATGTCTGTGTGTGTGTGCGCATTTGCGCGCGTGCTTGTATGTGTGTGTGTGTGTGTCTGCGTGCGCGCGCGTGCGTGTGCGTGCGTGCGTGCGTGCGTGTGCGTGCGTGGTGTGTGTGTGTGTGTGTGTGTGCGTGTGTGTGTGTGCGCGCGCGCACTCGCATTTGTGTTACCTTCGTTGTAGTGGCTGGTCCCAACAACGAATGGCTCCGTATCACACCTGCGGAAAGAAAGGAAGAAAGAAAAAGAGAAAGAAAGAAAGAGAGAGAGAGTGAAAGAAAGAAAGAAAGAAAGAAAGAAAGAAAGAAAGAAAGAAAGAAAGAAAGAAAGAAAGAAAGAAAGAAAGAAAGAAAGAAAGAAAGAAAGAAAGAAAGAAAGAAAGAAAGAAAGAAAGAAAGAAAGAAAGAAAGAAAGAAAGAAAGAAAGAAAGAATGACACAGAAAAAACGGATCTTTAAGATGACGCTTCAGTTTCCACGTGAAGGAAGGGCTCAGCAAGATAAAAGGTCTCTGTGGTTACGCAGGTGGCATTTTACAAACTCAGACAACAAGAACTAAGCAAACAAAAGGCACACAATACTGAGCTGGGCTTTTCCAGCAAAATAAATAAGAGCTAAGAAACGACGACCGTGAGCCCCTGAAGCGCTCTACCACCGAAATCTACGTGCTCGTATTTAGTAAACGTGAGGGGTATTGGGACCACGTTCTTCCAGCTTTCGCGATACCACGTTTTTGTCGGTGTTGTTGTTGTTCTGCTAGGATTTTCGCCGATGAGGTGTCAGGACTGGTCGGGATTTACGCTTTGCCTTTTCGCCTTCTCTTCGATTTTTGTTTGTCGGTAGTTTCCTCCTTTCGCGAAACAAGGCCGCCGGAAAAAAAAACGAGAACATTGAAAGAGCGCCTTTTTATGTTTCGAGGAAGACTCGTCGGCTTATGGGGCTTACAAGGTTACAAAGGTGCCGGTACTGTCTATGATGTTTGCTCCGGGATTAGTTTCTGAACATAAAAAAAAAACAGGAAATAAATGAAAACAGAGGGATTTTCTCTTGGGCATTCGAGCCAGAAGTTGTCATAGCAGTGAGATTTGTGCTCCTAATTGGGCACTATTTTGCCCATTTCATATGTTGAGATTATGCGAAAAGAACACGAAGAAGTGCTTAGATGTGCTTCGTTTTCTCTTTGTTTTGCAAGCTTTCTTTCGAGCTTGTTTACCGGATTTTCATTCATGGCGCTAGCAAATAAAGTACTTTTGATCCTTCAGGCTTAAACTATGGGCCTGATGGGAGTATTCATTTATGCTGTGGACTTGCCCGGCTACAGCCTCCTTGAGACGACGCTTCTTATGAAGGTAGGCCTGCGATGGGAGGTTGAAGACGACTATCGAAAGTGGACTATGGATAATCGCTTTATCGCGAACTTTTCGCACTTTTTAATCCATGCTTGTTTACACTTCTAGCTTTCTCTCTCTTTCTCATTATGCCTAATGGCGAACAGCTCGAATAAAAAAATTATCCCAACACTCAATTAACCAGATCGAGATTCGCTAAGTAAAAATACCTGGCTTGTGTTAAATTTTCTGATCCTTTAGTCGTTGTCTGGTGCCGTCTGCAGGCACTGGTTAACAGTACTCTGCAAAATTACCAACTCAGTTGCTGCATATTTAATTTTATGTTAGTTACAACAGCTTGGGGCTGTATTTTGTATAGATTTTTTTTTCGACGTTCGTTCTGTGACCGCATTTACCATGTCTAGCCGCCTCCTGTTACTTCAGGACTGATAGGTAGCATGTAAAACAAGTCACCTCCTCTGGTGTCGGAGGCAGGACTGACTGATTCGGAAAACAGCAAAAAAAAGAAAATCAGTGCAAGGATTGGTACAAAGTACGCCTCCTCGTCTTCGGCAACTAGTTCGTTTCGCGTGCAATGTTGGCTCTAGGCTATGCGGAAGCTGATCGTTACTGATAATACAGCACTGGTGGTCCAAGGGCATTACGGCACTGATAGTTTGGGGTCCTTGTTTTTTCGGCTCAAGTTATAAGCCGACAATGCAGAAAGAGCGAGATGAGCGAAGCCGGTTCGGCAAGTTTCTCTTCTAATGTGAGGTGGGCTGAAGTTCCGGCACCAATGCAAAGATGTGGAACCACTGAAAAATTAGAGTTGAGAAAAATGCAAGCAGAAACCTCAATGGGTATCCAAAGCATGTTATTGTGACAGTGCAATCTAAATTGGGGAGCGCTGCAAAAAACAGGCCTCTAAAAAATTGCTGCTTTAAATCGCAAAGTTACTGCTTCTCCAGATATCCATAACTTTACGAATTTTATAGTTCTCAGTGAATTTTCGTAACTTTTCACTGATTTGAAACCCTGACAGGCATATATCTATCCAAACCAGCTATCGACTCTCTCAAAAACTCAAGATTTCATTTGTTCTCACGCTCGCTCATCCGCTCGCATCAGTGATTGGCTGATTCAGTTGCCTATACTCAATAAGTAGCTGGCTCAGTTCTTTATTCACTCGGTAAACTTATCACTTACCTATTCCTTCACTCATTCACTACTTTTTCAACAACGCACTTGCCCCATTCCTTCGCCAAGCCAGCACTTCTTGGGGAGGGGAGGGGGAGAAAGTGGTTTTTATAGCTGCTTTAGCTGCTTTAGCTGCTTATTCAACTCTAATTTTGATGGTTTCTCTTAATGAGGCAGTTAAGTGACGACCCCTTCTCTCAGATCCCAAGGATGCTAGTTTCGTTCCTCATTGCTCCTATTCCTCTTTGTTGTAACGTTCGCCTCTAATTCAAGGCGCATTTTAGTAATCCAACTTTAACTCTAGCATTCCCGATTTCTATGTATAGCAGACTTTACACCGGCTGAGTGAAGACAAAAATAGATCGCTTGCGGCTGCTTGCACTCCAAAATAGTTAATGTTTGAGCGGGACCGACATTTTCTCGTCCACTTAAGCCTCGCTGCATGTTAAAGGTTGTGACAAAATTATGAATGCAACAAAGAAACCACTGTTCCCTTTGGAAGCTTCAATAGAAGCCATGTATTTGATATCTCGTTCATACAAAGTAACGTTTTCCTACAACGGAATATAACAGGTTTCAAATGAACACCACTGGTTACTTCGCCTTGAATATTTCGATATGTAAAGTTGCCCAACACTTCCGTATCGATTCGATGCCGCAAACTGAAATTGCCGCACATAACCGGCTGTGTCAATCAGGCATCACAAAACATGCGCTGAACTGTACCAGTCTTAAGCGGGGCGTGCGACATAGCGTAGCCTAGGTCACCAACGGCGGTAACGAAGAAACGGCTGTAGCGAAGACATCGCAGACCCCTTTCCATTTCGTTATAAGAATGTTCAACTGTAGCGCATAATCTCTTGTGGTGCAGGCCTGGTAGCGTTTTTTGCTCTTTTAATCAGCCCATTCTGTACTTTGTAATGGGTATCAGGCAAGCCGACATACCATAATGCCCTGTTGTTATGCCTTAAGCGCTGCGATACCCCGTGTCCGGGGTTTGACAAACTTAGATCGATGCTGGCACGTAGGCGCCCACTTTTACGCACACGTGAAGTGGCGTGCTTCTCATTGAATGCGTTTCAGTGCGTCAGCGCTTGTTTTCTTTGCAAAACAACGCCCACAAGAATGATAAAGAGCACTGAGTATCTTATTTTATGTATCCGCCGATTTGCCTTGCACCAGAATTTCTATTCCTGTCAGTCATGCTTTTTAAAGCTCATTTTAGCTAATCTCAACCTTTTTTTTTCAAGTCAGCAACATTGTCATTAGCATAGCATAGCCCAGTGCAGAACGAAAGTTTCTCGTATGATCACTCAATTGTTTTTTTTTTCTGCCCCACTCGCGACCACCGTAAACGGGTAAAAACACAAACTGGCGACTCCATCTAACTCAGCCTCCATGGATTACGTCACCATTCTCTCGGCATCCCATCTGTGGCTTTAGTATACTGCATGGTGTCAAGTCTGGGCTTTAAGTGTCCATGCAGTGAAGCTCTGTTTTGTGTTGTTCCGTACTACTACCTTCTGTTTGTCTTCTAATGTTAAACTTAAATTTTTCTTTCCCGCCCTCAAGATTCGCATCTTTGAGACTTATTTTCTGCTTTGCTTAGTGTTTTTTGCTTTCAAGGCTGCCAAATTTTCTTGTCTGTATAATACTTGTAATTCAAGTTTTTCTTTTTAAACTTTCAAGTTTTTTTATAAAAGATACAACGACGTTGGTTAAACAATACTTAACTGTTACACTAGGAGGCCCCCAAGTTGAAACTGCCGGGGGTGCCTCCTAAGAATAATCACGTTACAAGGTCATACAACAAAATACAGCAAACAGTAATCACCTTAGTACAATGATATTACTTTTAAACAAGGTACAACAAGCAAATAGCCAAACGCAATGAAGAGAAAGTAGCGATTCGTTCGTAAGGCATCACTCAATATCCTTATGAAATGCTGTTTAATGCGAGTCTGAAGTGAATCTAAAGAGCATTATGATTTAATTTCAAAAGGCAAGTGTTCTTCAGTGATATGCCAACAAATTCAGTTGTAAATTTGCCCTAGTTAAGTCTCCCATTAGGAAGAAGAAAACTATAGCGCTCAGGAAATCTGTTATTTCTATAGTGGTGTCCCCAAACAAATGTTTCAACTGGAATAATGCGATATATTAATCCGTACATGATGAGTGATAGCTTGAAAGGAAAAGCGTTGGCTGTAAGCAAGATATTTAGCTTATGGTAAAGTGGGACTGAGGGAGAAAGTAATGGGCTTAATGTCATTAGTCTAACCGTTTGGCTTTGAAGGCGCTTGGTGTGGTCTAAATGTGCATAGCATGTTTTATCCAGGAAGAGAATTATTTACAAAGGCTGTTCACCTAACTGGGTTACTTCTCTTCTCTAGACTAAGCTTAGCTGCGCGTCGTCAATCAGATGTTTTTCTTTTCTTTCTTGATATCGGCTTCATCCTTTTCTTGGTACATTTCTGTTAGTTTTCTTCAGACAAGACATCGTGGAGACATGGAGTCCACGGGGTACGTGGGAAGGGGTCTCTAATAACATCTGCTATAAAGGCACGCGCTACATTTCCGGTTAAAACCTTTCTCTGTCGCTGAACTTCTCTAAACCGTTTGTTATTAAATCGTGCTTTGGGCCCTCTTCCGCTCATACCCACATCTTACTCTTATTTCAGTCGGGATTTTAGGGCCTGCGAAAAGAGCATTATTTATTGGGATCAGCAGCACGCATGCTTGCAAGAAAAAACTGCGCAAGTGTTTTTTTTTTTCTTATAAATATAGCTCGTGTACGATTAAATGGTTCTGTGTGTGGTGTGGTAAAGCGAACGCGACTGTGGACCTCTTCCGCGGATTACAGAAACACAAGTCCGCGAATAGCACTCTCTTTTCAGCGCCCTCAAGCACGGCTTGCGCAGCAAATTTAACCTTGCCGTGGCTAAGCATTCCGGTTCGTCTCTATTTCATGCGAATTTTAAGCACGCCTCAGAAAAGGAGCGCAGTTTTCCAAGAGTATATTCCCACAAACGCCCTGCCTGAAATGTAATAGAAGGAAGACAAGTGCGAATTAGCCAGGTAGCAGTGACCTTGTGCGTATTTCTCTTGAAGTTATCTTTTCTTTGCCTTCTAGATCGACCTAACGTTTCCATTTTCATGAGCGTTATTTCGTTCCCGACATATTTCAGGTCACCTCCGTCCATTTATTTTTTAATGCGAAGACATTAATAGTCCAACTACGAGAAAATACCGTGGTGTGTGTGTGCGCGCGTGTTCGTACTCACAAATGGCACAGAAAATTCCAGCAATGGCAAGAATAGGGAGACGTCATCACACGGCCGTATACATATACGAGCAAACAGAAAGACAAGCACCACCACTTGAAGCAGTCCCCTACATATGTCATTCTGCTAAATATATATACCAGTGGCGAACCCCATGTGGCGCCACTTTTCGGAACATTTGTGCCAAAATTCTGACGCATTCGTTTGTGGTACAGCCATCCGGGTGGTCTCAAACGATCTCCCGTTGCATATAGGTTATATGTGCTAGTTAAGTTTGGGGCTAGCTTTCGACAGGAATTCGAACCGATTACATATGCAGCTTTAATTGTACGGCTTCAGAGACCTTCGTATCAAAATTGTGACGCTACCGTTCGTCGTACCGTGTTCCGAGTGGTGCCATACGCCCGTGTGTGAAGGGAGGAAGGGGTCGTCATACACCGCGTCAACGGAAAGGTCACAGAAAGTCGAGCGCACTGCCTGCGGCGTGCCACAGTAATGCTTTCGCATTCCGCAGTCTTAAGCGTCTCTGTCGATTTTTTTTTTCGCTACGATGCCTGATTGCTCTTTTTCCAGAGCGGTGTTCCTTCCTTACGCCAAAGTTTATTCGAAACCGACCCTCTACAATCCTTCAAAATGACACTTTTTGGGAACATAATAGCAATCACCATACGCGTCAGCTACGGCTACGTCTACTGCATCACAAATAAATCTCCAATTGATCTCTGCATTGTTTCTGTCGTGCGCCAAACACGGACACAGCATGCCAGCATTTTCCTGTCTCCTCCTCCCATCAAACTCTCTTCCCTCTCTGGCCACATTGAAGTTCCTCCCTTGAAGTTCACCCTGGTACCGTAAGAGACCATATAGTTATCGGATCTTCCCCATTACATGCCCCCGCGCAAGTCTATTTGCTCTATATTTCTGCTAAGATTTCAGGAACAAGAGCATGTTGTCTGGCCCTTAGAGCTTTCATTACGTCGACCCGAGGTTTCAAACCCACGGCTACAATCCTGGACTCTGACCAGCAGCTCTGCAATCCAGGCTGCCTACCACGGCGTAAAGCCACTTTGCTGTGTTGCTTGTGTCCTCGTGTCGTATTCAGTAACTAATACTCTATCGTTAATGGTGCCGTTGATAGCCCTCGTGAGCTACATACAGGTGCGACGAGACGCTCTCACTTATTCGCTGTGCATGCCCTGCACGCAGTGCCAAAAGGCAAGCCCAACATGCCATACACTGGACCATTTTGATCCTCGTCTGCTGACGGAAATGAAGTTTCTCGGACAGTGGCCACGGCGATCGATGACTGTTAAGTTTGCACTGCACTCCTTCGTTTCTTGAAGGCGGAGCACCTGCGCGATGGGTTATGATTTTTCCGCACGATACGTTATCACTAACTTTACTTTAAAGTGCCTTTTCCTTCACATTTATTTGCACCCATCATTTTCCCCCAATGCAGCGTAAGAAATCAGTGCCGTCTCCCGAGTAACCGTCGCACCTTATCTTAATTCTCTCTCTTTCTCTCTCTCTCTCTATTTTCTTAGTTGCCGCGTCGCCTTCAATGTCATTTGAAGGCTTGTAAAGCGCTAGCCAGGTGGGATGACTTCCGAACGTTCGTCAGCGGTCACAAAAATTTCATCAACCACATGCACGCAGTTGGTCAGCGTGCCGAGACTGTCTACCTCGGTACCACGTCTGATTAGATGACTCGCCAGGGGCAAAGCTGGGCAAAAAAAGCTTCATAGACGCATCGCAAACCCGAGCTCAGACTGTGACTATCCGAATATCCGGAGCTGCACAACCGCAAAACGGAGCGAAGGCAACAATGGCGAGAGGATTTGGGTGTGCGAGCTCGTGGCGCTGACAAAACGAGACAATGGAGCCAGACTCCTCTGTCTTCATTCCGAGCGGTCGCCACGCTCTCGCTACATCTGTGCGTCTATCGATGAATGGCGCAATTTTGTCGCTACCAATAAGGAGGGGAAAATGCCTCGAGAAGCCATATACGATGTTCGTTTCTTCTCCTTGAGGCAGAACGCGGCTTCGAGTCGATGCGGAAAGCGTAGGCGTCCTGCGCCCGCCGGGCGCTTCCTCCGTCGGCCTGTGTAGGGTACCTCGATGCCAGTGCCGGGCGGAGACAGCTTAAGCGACGCCGCCATATTGAATCACAACTTGCCTCTCCCATGTACCGCGAAATGCTCGACTGGTAGCCCAGTGTAGCTCTCGCTGCAAAAGGCCGTTCAAGTTAAAGCGCGCCGAGAGTATGAACGGCGCCGTTACAAACGCTAGCGCCGCTGATCCCGTGTGATTCAATATGGCGGCGCCGCTGAAGTTCTCTCCACCCCGGCGGCGCTGGCATAGAGCCACTATAGGCCCGTGGTCACCGCACCGCCGCCGCTCGACGAATTTTGCATCCTTGTCAACACGCATAGAGCTCGAAGAAAAGGCGTCTGTCACCAGCGTTCCTTTGCTCGTAGCAACGAGATATCAGCCTGTAGTTGATGTCGAACGTTTTCAAGGACCGCTGTGTCTGAGTGGTTATGGCGTCGGCTTCTGGCCCGAAAGACGTGGTTTCGATCCCGGCCGCGGCGGTCGAATTTCGATGGAGGCAAAATTCTAAAGGCCCGTGTACTGTGCGATGTCAGTGCACGTTAAAGAACCTCAGGTGGTTGAAATTTCCGGTGCCCTTCACTACGGCGTCTCTCATAGCCTGAGACGCTTTGGGACGTTATACCCCCATAAACCATAAGCCGTTTTCAAAGCGGAAACGTCACACCAAATAAGCGAAACAATGAAAACTCGCCAGAATTGCAGCGCAAACAAGCATAAATGTGCCACCACATCTTTAACTTAGCAGTATTGACACTTGCGAAGGAGTGTTTTTCTGGCATTCACACATTACGTTTATATTCTCGTAAGCACATATCGCGCTCCGGGCAGGTTACTGCAGCTGTAATATATGTGTCACCACCTCTCTTGCCATTTTCGAGCTCTGCAGCTCCACGTTTTTCGATTCCAGCCATTCGTAAGCCTGTATTTTGATGCGAGTACTCCACATGAAAAGCTTTTGCTGTGCATTTGTACCTTGTACAAGCTGACACGATCCGATGGCTTTGAGAAGTGTATAGCTTGGTGTCTGAGCGCGTCAGGACGGCTCACTTGTGCAAGCTGCGGCCTCGCTCTTGTAGCATCCACTCCGCTGTCGAAGTTTTGTGAGCAATGCAGCAAAGAATAGTTTATTCGGCGCTTCAAAAGTCGCTCGTTTGAATAAGCCATAAAGTAATAAGAAAAATCGTACCTCGAGCAGAGAAGTAAATTTGGCCTCACTACTAAGTCCGCACCATTTGTCAAGTGACTAGGCAGGGTTGTTATCGCTAGTACTGCGTGATTCTGATTCAGAGGCCGTCCGCCAGAGCCTTCTGGCACGTGCTCGAGCCAGTGGCAAACGCGGGCCGCTCGTAACTTCGACCGCAGCCAGTGTCGCAAAAAGTTGCACCAGAGTTCGGGGTTTCGTACCTTACGAATTATACGGCTTCACACAAGTGCCCATACAATTAAAATGATACGCATGGAAAAACAGAAAGCGATCGATTTGTTTTCGGCGACGAAGGAATTGAACATAACGTTCGCGTATTTTTTTTTCTGCCATTGTCGCGTTAAATCCCGTGCGATTTGGTTCCAGGAGAATTGCTGAAGTTTGGTTGCATCCCATAACAACGCAATGTGGCGGCCTCTTTTTGGCCATGATATATGCCCTCGGGAAAAAGACGTGGAGGCGCTTCGCAACGACGTGCACAAGCTGTCGGTGCTTTTGTACCGTTCCCGCGCTCCTGACGGTGATGCGCGCATTGCCGCTAGTGGGCCGCATGCCGCACCGGAGTTGAATGCGCGGGATTCCTGCATTTCCAAAGTTATCGTTGTAAAGTTTTCACATCAAAATTATTTTTTCTCTTTGTTATTTACATTGTTTAACGAATTTAGCACTTTGATGCATAAAATAAGTCGCCTTTGTAATTTGGACAAGCGAAGAAAAACCGAAAATTCTTTCTCAGTTTTTTTTTCGAGCAAATAATATGAAGACGCGAAGCAAGCCTAATCTTTTATCGATATTACCGCTTGGTTGCGTATTGTGGCTGTTTGGTTTGATAATTTCGTTGGGAATAGAGGTTGGAGAGCTCTTTGCAAGAATAGATAGATTAAATAGAAGATTGCGACACCTCATAACAAGGCGATGACGGTGATTAAAAGGTAATCACTATGTATTCGTAAAACTTTGATCGTGAAAAAGAAAACTAAAGTTTCTGGTCAGAAACCTAGCCTGTCGGCATGAAGCGAAGTTATTGCCCTAAAAGTCTCTGACACGACAGCAAGTGCCTTGAGAGATTTCACGAATTGAAAAAAAGTTACGGGCTCTTTACGCGTTGAATAAGAGTATTCAGTAACTTCAAGCAGCTGATGCTTGCAGTGCAGAAACGCTTTTCGAGGACATGACTGCTATGATCAGAGTCAGGAGCTAAAGCTCTTAGAAGTAACAAGCCTTTATTGGAAATATGCTACACCTTATTGAAGTTCAGCAGCTGTGTAGAACTGAGGACGATTCGAATACCCCAGTTAATTACGCAGCAATTTATTACTAGGTTCTACTCCGTAACACGCCATCTCTGCCGCGAATATTTCTAGGCGTTACACCCTTCACGAAATATGTACTACCTAACTGTGTGCAGTGTTAATTCGCATATTTTTCAGGGAGTTCGCTACAGCTATGAGAGATAGTTTGTTTAGGAACAAATAAGCAATTATCATGTCGCAACTGGGGTGTCTTTGTAATGTTCACTAGCCTATGTAGTAAATAACACTTCTGAAAACAAAAAGCTAACGTTTCTACCACATATAAACACCCTAAAAAAGAAAGCCACCCAATCCCTGAATATACTTAAAGTACTCTCACGGAAGCGTTGGGGATCCGATAGGAGGTGCCTATTGCACATCTATCGCTCTCTAGTACGCTCTTCGTTAGACTATGGATCCATAGTGTATGGGTCTGCGAGGCCATCATACCTTAAAAAGCTAGATCCAGTACAAAACCTCGGGTGGCGCCTTTCAACTGGTGCTTACAGAACATCACCCATAAATAGCCTTCACGTAGAAGCAAATGAACCGACCCTCACCAACAGGAGAACAATGCTTACCTGTGCATACGTACTGAAAATAAGGTCGCTACCGAAACATCTTTGTTACACCATAGTTACAAAATGCCCATCCAGAACACTGTTCACCAACAAACCTCAAGCTGTAAAACCATTGCTCCTGCGCTTTGAAGAAATATGCCAAGAAATAAACATACTAGATGCACTTCCTGATGTTGCCCAGAGACCCGATAGGTTGCCACCTTGGTACTTGTTTCCTGGTGTATGCGATTTCGCACTGACACACATTCAAAAAATACATACCCCACTGGAATATATACAGCAAGAGTTTCTTGGAGTAAGTGAAAAATACAAGAATTGCACAGATTTCTACACAGATGGATCTAAGACAGCACTCTATGTAGGGAGTGCGATAGTGCAAGGGAAATGGGAAAAAGTAGTCAGGCTGCCTCAGTGCGCTTCAATATTTACAGCAGAATGCTACGCCATTGCTCTAGCTGTAGAACAAATATTGAAGAAAAACATACAGAACAGTGTTATCTACAGTGACTCCCTCAGCGTTATTACAGCAATAAACCCCAGAAATGCAACTGAACCCTTAATAGGAAATATAATACATAATGTAATACGAGCTGATTCACAAGGACATACAATGAAGTTTTGCTGGGTTCCCAGTCACGTGGGCATCAGCGGAAATGAGAGGGCTGATGCAAGCGCCGCACTTGCCCTTAACGCAAAAATAAAACCAGTAAACATACCGCATAAGGACTGCATCAAGTCAGTCCAGAATAAATTGAGAGAAAAATGGCAGGCCTCTTGGGACAACGAGGTTAACAACAAGCTGCACTTTGTAAAACCTGTCCTGGGTGAATGGAAGACCTGTAGGCACCAGGAACAATTTATTGAAGTAATTTTATGTCGTCTCCGCATTGGACATACACACATTACACATAATTTTTTACTAACGAAACAAGACAAACCTCGTTGTGAAAGATGTGGAGACGAACTAACAATAAACCATATTTTATTCTCGTGTGCAAAACTCGAAAAACTAAGAAATAAGCACTTTACGAAGTTTTATAATGAATACATTCCTTTACACCCAGCGCTGCTTTTAGGCGAAAATGCCATTGTTAACATATCTTCCGTTTTTAGCTTTTTAAAAGAAGCAGATGTTCTTCAGAAACTGTAAACTTTGATCCACAGCTTTGCTTTAAAATGGGATGCATTTCAGCCATTTTCTCATTCCATGAGAAGACGGCTGAGGTGGTTATTTGAATGGTTGGGAGCCTCAGGATCCTTGCCCAGCCAAAGATGGCTACTGAGGTTATCTGACCTTCTTGAAAGCGTTTATTTTTAGCCATTTATAAAATTTCTTCTTTCTCTTATTACTACCAGAACGAAATAGCAATTTAAGTCCTCTACACAACCATGTTTCCTCCCACCTACAGAAAAGTGTTCATATACCTTGAGCCTGGCGCATGATAGCCTTAGCTGCTTATGTGCCATTAAACCCAACACAACACAACACAACTTCTGAAAACAATGAGATTGCTAGCACTTTTTACGACTTACTGGTCTGTACAGATTTTGTCACCTGTAATAATTTCTTTAGCGTTTCTGGTGCTATGTGCATCAGAAATAAAATGTCTCATCCCCTGATCCCCCGAGCTCTCATTTGACAAATCCTCCTATTTAGATACTGGAATTTCGAATAAATGTCACACCTGTTACTAAATTTTCCACGTGCCTTTAAAAAAAAACATTTTTCTTCCTCGTGTTGAATACCTGATTCTTTGTCTTTCTTCCGCCTACATCTACTATGCAGACGAAAAAATTTGTTTTTTTTTACTGAAAGAAAATAGAGAGAAGAGTCTGAAAAAGTTTGTTTCGCTTCAGTTTACTCGTTCTCGCCTATACCTTGCTAAGTTATGCAAACCAATGCTTAATTAGGCAGTCAGTGCCTGATTTCACGTCCTCTAAGCGGCTTACTTTTCGCGACCTCAATAATTGCCGGATTTCCCTAAAGTCGCAATTATAGAATATGCCGCTAACACTAAACTTAGTGAAGTAGACATAAAGAAAAAAAAGAAAAAGGAATGCGGTAAAGGAACGTGTCATCTCGGCGGCTGATGGAATCTCTAGTACAGGGTAAAGTCACTGTTGCACATATGTGCTGGTCTTTTGAACCTAGGAGCAAAAAGCCGTTGCTTCCGTACAGTTCCTCTCATTCGAAGCTCGTAAAAAGGGGCATTATAGCGTCTTGCTTCAGTAACGCCATGAAAAAATCTTGCACCCACAGGACTGCCAATAGTTTTTATTATCAGGTTCAGAGGCTCGATACTGCAGGATACCCCCTCAACGTCTTAGCAGCTGTAGCGGAGGGGATGCTGAAAAAGTTAAAACTTTCTGCCGCTGTCGAACATAGTACCAGAAGAAAAAATGTGTCTGTGATACCCTACATTCATGTTGTATCGCATAATTTGAAAAGAATTGGTAAGAGAGCCGGAGTAGATGTCTTTTCAGCTCCTGTGAAATTGAGAAGTCTGTGCGCGCGTGTAAATGGCCCCAAAAAGTCAAATGAAGGTGAACCCATCTGCACAAAAAAGCATGAGGTAAAATTTGTGAAGTGCGTAGAGAATCTGGTTTATTCGATCCCTTTGAGTTGTGGTGGTGCATATGTTGAACAAACTGGTCGTTGTTTGAACGATAGGCTGAGGGAGCACAAAAATGATGTCAAAAACGCTGCCCGCCACATTGGTGTTCACTGTCGTGATTGTTCGTGCCAGCCTCTGTATGACAAAAGCAGAATTGTTGATAGACACAAAGATCAGCTGACTAGAGAACTTATCGAAGCGTCTGAGATCTTGAAGATGGGTCAGAGGTGCGTAAGCACCCCTTCTGTCGCCATCTTGCAGAAAGAACATGAATTTTTGCACACATGTTAGCCTTGTGTTATCATATACGTGCCTGGTTGGAGGGATATCTGTCACGGTTCTGTGTGTGTTTTTTTCTGTTTTTCTGTTTTTTCAGTGTCCCTAGCGCCTTTATAAGCATGGCTCACTGAATAAAACATTCTGTTGTTAGTCAGCGCTGTGTATCGTCCTTTCTTGTCCTCTGGCCTTGTGCCGTTGCGCTGTTTCACTTGAAATCATGTCAGACCAACGTGCCCATCAGTTATTGTAATGTTCAACTGGTCTTGGGCGCTTTCTGCAAAGCAATGAATCCATGTGTAACGGTGTAACCGTATCATCTTTGTCCGCAGCAACCTCAAAAAGGGCTCCCCTGGCAGCTACAAGTAAAATGTGATCACTAGAGTAGAAAAACTGTCCCAAACACTGCGTATGATTCCCGCCCACTTGGACTGGGAAAATGAGCACCTTTTTTAAAAAAAAAAAGTCGGAGAACTACACGAGCTAAGCATCGTGCCAGGAAGCTGCGTGTATAGCACTATCGTGATGTGTACAATTTTGGAACACACAAGCGCTAACAAAATATTATGCCTGAAGGCGCGGCTTAATTTTTTTTTTTACTTCCCGTTGTGTTATTTAAGCGTGACTTCCGTAACTCCTTCAATTGCAAATATGTACGCAGCGGCGAAAACAAGTGCAGCGAACGAAATGCCTCTAACGTGGGGGACATTAGGGTGTCACAAATTTCCACTTCGAATGCTACATTCACTGCTTCAATATTCACAAATTCATTTTCTCTTTCCTAACTGCACTTTCCAGGCTGAACAAGTAACGTATTGCGCAAGTGGGGATACGGAGAGCAGAAACTCGGCTTTCACGATAAATCAGCCGAAACAGCCAAAAAAGTGCATCTCATAATTAAAAAAAAAACTAGAGAGAAGCTAGAGCGCCTGTACTCAAAAGGTACTGTCACTTTTTTATGTTATTGAAGAGTGACGGGGTTATGCTTGGGCGATTCCCAGTTATTCGGATCCCGACAGCCGTGAAATATTAATTATTAATTCATTTTTGAGGAAATGATAGACGCAGAAATTATCTGAGTTCTCAGTGGACACCTGAACCACGCTCTTAGGGAAGATGGGAGTGAAAGAAGAAAGAAAGAAGGAGGTGTCATAGTGGAGAGCTCCGGAATAACTGCTACCATCTGGAGAATCTTTAACCTGCACTGGCAACACACAGCACACGGGCGCCTTTTGCGTTAGGCCTCCATCGAAGCGCGGCCGCCGTGGCCGGATTTGCAACCGGGTACTCCGGTCCAGTAGCCGAGAGCCCTAATCATCTGGCCACCCGCTACAGGTCTCCGAAACAGCTTTTCTATATGGTAAGCCAAAGAAAAGATGGCTCACATATATTTTTTCGTGGGCTTTCCTTTTTCGTGTTTCCCTCGCCGCACGAAATGTTCTCAATTTGCACTATTATAGTTCCAAGAAAGAACATGGTATATCAGAAAGTGCTATAAAGCGTGAGGCCAACAGCATGCTATGAATTCTATTTCTGCCTTCCACGAGTGTTTCACTGCCCCGCAGAGATCTCCTCGAGATTCTATACCAAATAGAACACTGTAGTGCAACTCCTTGTCAAACAAACTGGGGCTCAGGTTTGTGACGGCCTCCGCGGCAATCTCTGCACAACCTGCACTTGGCACCTGTTACGGCACATGCTAGATGCCACGCAATCCAAATCCCAGACGCGCCTTAGCATTCGCCGCCTGGCTCACAACCACCGACAGGACACCGACGCCTTCCTCGCGCAGGTGCATATATACGACCTCCTGTCTCCCTTGCAAGTACCCCGATTACGCGGGCCCACCCCAACCCGAGCTTGACGCCCTTATTACAGAATAAGAATTCTGCGCCGCCCAATTGAAATTACAGAATACCGCCCCCAGAGACGATAAATTACCAATGCAGCTATCCGAAATCTTGACGATGCTTCCATCTTTGACTTAGTCATCTACTTTAATGAATGCTGGGAGGCAGGTAGTCTTCCTGCCGCGCGGAAGGATCGAAAAATCATCTTTATTCCAAAACCTCACAAGCGTATCACCCTAGAAAACACCCGCCCCATTTCTCTTACATCCTGTCTAGGCAAAGCTTTCGAGCACATAAATCTTGCTCGTCTAACAACGTACATGGAAGAGAACCACTTTTTTCCCCACAGTATATATGCTCGGCTTTCGTGCGCATCTATCTGCGCAAAATGCTTTACTTCAAATTACGCTTGACGTGCTTGATGATACCATCCCCCACCACACTAAAGCTATCCTGGCAGTTGACCTCACCAAGGCATTTGACAGGATTCGACCCGATACCATCTTACGGGAACTGCAGGATTTACGGGTAGGGTCTAAAACCTACAACTGCGCTCGCGCCTTTCTCTAGGGCCACACTGCTTCCCTGCACATATATCAGGTTACCACACCCCCTTATACACTCGGAGAGCTCGGAACCAATCAAGACGCGGTCCTTCCTTTCCTCTTCTTTAATATTGCTTTCATCCCCCTAGCTCACAAACTGGCTCTAATTCCAAACCTAAAGCGTATACTGCACGCTGATGATATTACCACATGGGCCACTCATGGCTCTGACGGGGAACTTGAGGAAATTCTTCAGTTAGCAGCAGACACCGTCCCACCTCATGCGTCAATCATAGGACTGGAATGCTCACCCTCTAAGTCCACTCTATACCTTATTAGACCAAAATCTGGGGCTAACTCACCAATCCAAATCGCTTTAAAAGGACAACCTATCCCCATCCTACCCGCCCTCCACATACTTGGCCTCCACTTGCAGGAATGTGGACGAAATGAAAATACCCTTAATAGACTCAAGGTCTCCAAGAAATCCGTGTTGCACCTTCTACGCCGAGTATCCTCCCTTAACAAGGGTTTAGACGAAGCGGATAACGTGAATGTAGTGCATGCATTTACGCTTAGCCGCATTCTATGCGCAACCCCATATCTCAAATTGAACCGCACCGAAACCGAACGCGTGAACGTCATGATCCGCATTGCGACTAAGGCAGCCCTAAACCTACCTCGTAGCACTAGCATAGCCAAACTCCTTGCACTATAAGCATGCATAACACCATTCTGGAACTAGTTAACGCGCACTTTCAGACACAGTACCTTAGACTTGCCGCGAGTGCCACTGGCCGCCATACCCTGTCCTCTCTTCGCATCAACATACCCGCTAACCAGTCAATCCTTATTGTCATCCCTCGACACATCCATGCACCTCTCGTTGCGAAACCCTTTCCTCGAAGCGTCCATCCCCAGTATCATATCTCTCGCCCCGTAGCCCACGCTAATGCCGTCCATAAGTATTACGGGCAAGCCCATGATTACATTTGGGTAGACGCCGCATGTACAGCGCATGAAGCAGTAGCAGTTGCCTACAATCAATCCCTATCCCACCCCCTAACTCACCGTCTTTCCTCGGGCTCTACGCCCGAGGGGGCAGAGGAGACCGCCATCGCCCTAGCCCTTGCACTTTGGACGCCCAATACATCTTCAGCGACTCCAAGTTTGCCCTGTCCAAGTTTGCCAGAGGCAGGATTCACACCCCTGCCTGGCAATTGTTGAACACCATTACCCAATATTTACTGCGCTTCAGTGGGTGCCGGCTCACTCTGGGAACCCTGGAAACGAGGCTGCCGAAAAATTGGCCCGAGGTATATTTGCCGGGCTCAGGACAGTCTCGATCCACGATTCTCGAGGGAGCGGGCGCACACCTTTGCGGAGCTCACGCAAATACCACGTTCTGACCGTCGCACTTACCCTCCTCCCCACCCCTCTCTTATGCACTCCCAACAGATCCTCTTCAGACGCCTCCAGACCCGCTCTCTTGTCATCCCCTCAGCTGTTACCGACTATTGTGGCACATCCCCTGCATGCTCCCTATACGGTGACCCTCAGGCCACACTCTCCCACATCCTTTTCGGCTGCTCTGCTGACCCTCCCCCGCAGGGACAGCACGCCATCTCGAGCTGGGAGGACTTGGAGGTCCTGCTCACGTCTGCAGGCTCGACATCGCAGCTTGCTGCGGTGACTCGGGCTGCCGACGTCATGTCCCGACATGACCAACATGATGCAGTGCGGGACCGTGCAGTTGCCCAGACCCCGGCCAGGGTATAAAACTCACTTGCAGCAATAAAGTTTTTTTGTCTGTCTGTCTGCCCCGCAGGTAATTCTGCAAAGCCTACGCGTGCCATTGGTGGAATGTTCACCTCAGCGAGCACGCGACTAGGCTGCAATGCTGCAATATCATAAAACGCGTCAATTTGCAAACCTTGCCGGAGCATTTTTCCCGTTTAAAACACCAGCATTTTCGATTAGTATATCTGGAGCATATTCCGCTCCCTTTGTCTTGCTATTGGCGTATAGAGAGCACAACGAGATCGCTGCTTCCTTCACTGACGGGCGATTTTCATATTATCACCTCATAGATCAGCGCGTCAAAAGTTGACGCCTTCTTCCGGCCGGAGCTATGGAGCAAGGCGGAAAATCGTAGGAGGTGAGAGGAGGCAGAGAAGCATGGGGAGGGACGGGAGATGAGAGGGAGCGGGAGCGGCGCTCGCAGTCGCGGGCGCCGGTGGCGTCTCCTACCGCGCGTCCTTCACCGCCAGACACGCATTTCCGCGCGCTCTCAGCGTGCGCACGGCATTCAACTCTAGCTCGGCACCAGCGCAGCGTGCTGTTCGGATTACGGCCGCCAAGCTGGGTGAGTGTTACGGGCTGGCGTCTCGTTCGTTAGAAAGAGGCGTTTCTTTTACCTCGTTAAGTCTACCACGACGAAGGTTTGTATCCGCGGGCGCGCGCCACAAGTTCGTTTCCGCAAACGATCGTCCGGAAAGACCTGGACAGCGCGCACTTAATTCTAATGCGAAAGCATTTCTTGCTTCTTGAATGACGTGGACAGGACGTGTCACCACGGGCTGTGGACAGAGCGTGTCCTCATAAACTGTCGATCATCCAGTAAGAGTGTAGTTATGATTTGTGATGATTAATAATGACTCAATCGAAAGTTCGAATGAACGAATTACTCAATAAAACAATCAAGTATTAACAAGAATCAAGACCATGAATAAGACTATGAATTTCGCTAATGTCTCCGAGTAATTCACAGAATTGGTCAATTGCTAGTAATTCCTCCACAACTGAACGAGTACTAAAAACAGTAATGGAATTAATTTATTAGAAATTAAATTTATTTATTTAATGAAACAATTAATTGTTCAAAACAAATTATTACCAACCAATAGGTAATTATTATTTGATTACTAATTAAATATTTATTAATTGATTGAAAAACTACATCATTGCCTTAAATCATTAATTACATTACTGAGTAACAAAGCAGGCATTGGAACTCGCACAGCTTTCGCATTTCCGCACGTAGGCAGAGCTAGGTGCATCATTAATTTTTTATTATATAAGTTCCATTCCTTCTTTAACCTCTTTCACACAGGTGGTCCTTTTATGAGTTTGGCGTTAATATGAATATATGTTTTTAAAACACAAGGGTAATTGTTTTTTGACAGGTTTTTCGTATGTGCAAGTTCGATGGGAGGTCGTATGGAATGAGAGCTAGCCAAGGAAGTCATGCCGCACGGAGCTGATTTTCGCTGGTTGCTCGGTACTGTTTAATGTGGAGTGAACACAGCCTGCTTATATGCCACTTAATATGGTCTAGTTCTTTATCTGTGTGCACGATGAATGATAAGACAGATTTGATGGCGTTCTTTAGAAAGTTTTTGATAGCAAGCGAAGAAAGCGACGAACATTGTGACGCTGCACTGCACTGCGTCAGCCTACTCAATAAACTGTCTCGTTGATTGCATGAAGAGAGTTTCAGGTTCAGTTAATTATTAAGTTTCATAAAAATCTCAACAGGGTAGTTTTCCATTTGTGCTACGCAACCAGGATGAAAGAGAATTTGATAATTCGACATTTAGCTAATTATATGCTATTGGCGTGTCTCTGAAGTAACAAAAAAATCGAAATTTCCAGCAAAAAATGTTGTCGTTAAAGAGATAAAAAACAGCTGATATATAGGAACAGACTTGACCGTAAGAGTCAGTTAATTACTGTATACGTTCAGAACAGCTCGAATATATATTCTATTATGCCTCTTCACAATTAATGAAAATTCACTGTAAGTACTTGGTTATTCACTGCAGCAGGGAATACATGTAAATTCTAAAAAGGCAACGGTGAGCTCTGCATGCAGACAGTCATCATTGCGTTTGAGAAATTGCTTTGAAAGTCTTCTGCCGCCGGAAAAAGTCTGAAGCGTTGTCTGCGAGGAGATTTGATTAATACATTCCTTAGATAAATTTCAAAATTGAGGCGAGTGCAGCTCGGTATATAAATAAGTATTGACGCTCTCTGTTAATGAAAAGCCCGACCGAGACGGACTGTTTAGTGTAAGGCTGAACAGCGAAAAAAAAAAAAACGGGTGTGCTCACGACGACAAAGTTTGCTCTGAACTCAGCGGGAAGTGCTTATTGACTCAAGTCCAAAGTAATTGCGCCGAGACGACAGCACTACGCTATTGCAGCTTCCACCGTGGCGGTCTCCTCATGACGCTCATGGCACGCCGAAGTACCAGAGAACAAGACGACAGGTTCAGTTAATAATGTTCCGCCTTTTATCCATAGAAGCCGTGCTCGCATGTCGTCGAATATTGAGCAACCGCGTAATTTAGCACCTCTCAGTACTGCTTCTGTTCGCGGTTCTTATTAGCTTGCACCTGGCACAATGTTGGATAAACTCACTGTCTCTACTACGTCAAGTCAGCTAAGTTGAGTATCACTGTGATAACAGCTTTTTAGCTTGTGTTTAGTGCTAAAAATATTTTTCTTGAAACAATCTAAGATTATTCTTCTGTTCGTGGTGAGCTATAATACGAATGCAGGTAGCATTTTTTATAAGGAACGTGTAAACTACGAGGTGCTCTTAAGAACTGCGGCATTCACTTTGTAGATACAGCTATTGCGAGTTTGGACAGGTTTTGCGTGAAAAAAACACTCACCATTAATTTGCCTCTCTAAAAGCCGTTAACTTCCCGATATTAAAAGATGAATTGTACGCGAAAAGAAACAATGGGCCCGGTTATGCTGGTCCACAACAGGATTGGAGGCCTCGCAACGAAGTCACTTCCTTTTTTGCTCAGCAACAGTTTCTTGAGATTGCTGTGATGTAGATCCTCGATAATATTGGCAGTGTTGGCAACATTGTTCCATAATGTTGGCTAGAGCTTAAGTTTGCAATTATGTCCGGAAATTTATTCCTACAACAGTCTTCCTTTTCGTTGCCCCGTGAGAGTAAGGCAAGATTTCATTAGCATCAGCTGAACTATGCCGACTGGAAGACAAAGGCTTCTACCATATCTCGCCGATTAGCCCTGTACTGTGCCAGCAGCGGGCACCTTATCCTCCGAAACATCTCAATCTCATTCGCCCACCTAACTTTCTGTCACCCGTGCTATGCTTGCCTACTACTGGAATCCAGTTCGTTACCCTTAACTGCCATCGGTTATCTTGGCAATATTTGGAGGGAGTCAAAATATTTGTTTTCAAATCTTTGCTTGAAAAGTTTCGTGTCTCTGCATTCCCTTCCGGTTTCTGTGTAAAATTTGATCACTTAGCCCAATGGCCGCAGTCCGGAGTGTTCTCGTGGCTGTAATATATTGAGTGTAAATCGTTTTAAGTATGTGCTTACTAACGATGTACTACTACAAAAACCACAAGATGGCGCTGGTAGTTGAAGTAAGCATGTTCAGAAGGTTTCACGCTTGAAGATTGTAACCTTATTAAAGCAGCCTTACGGTACTGGATAGCGCACGTCATAAACCGGATGAACCAGGACAATAGGATACTTGGACTAAGTCACCACTGCGGTGAATTAGTAGTTTCGCTGCCGTACACATACATTTTCAACTATTGTTTCTGTATTACCTTTTCCTCATCGCAGCACAACCAACCAAAACTCTCCTGGTTAACCTCCTTGCCTTTCTACATCCTATCTCCTTGTCTCCTTGCAACGTACAAGATATTTAAGGCACAATTTGTTTTAATATTTCTGTTTTTTTGTCTTGAGAGCGAAGCAGGATTAGGTATGAGGTCTTCTTGATAACTTTTTATTTTTCTGTGACTCTTTATGGAAGTGAATATAATCGGGTAAGTCGCTTTAAATTCTTTTGCACAGATTGCTCTTAGAGTCCTGTTTCTTCGGTTGAGCGTCTGTAGAGTAGTAGTTCTATCATTACTCGGGTGCAACCGGAGGGTAGTAACTACGGTAACCGTCGGTAGTGTGGCTGCCGTGCAAGGAGGAAGGTTGCACTGATGTCATTTATGACGTCCCTGGAACGCGCCATAGGTCGGCACCATGATAAGCTGCTGTCCGAAGCATTTGACGTCCCGTGTGACCGCGTAGTTCCTCTCCCTCGTAACTCCTCATACTAAAGCGGCGACCTTCCGAAACGCATGCGTAGACTTCGTCTTTGATATTCGGACATTGGTCCAACACTTCGAATACATCTCTTGCGACATCTCAGACAACAAGACTTCTTTTACAACTAACAATGACTGGGAAAGAAGAGAAGAGTAAGTCTCAGAGTAGGAAGAGTAATCCATAACTATCCGTATATGCATGTCACTCTCAAACTGCGTACCTCAATATATGTTGGAACGAATATACCTCAACAGTTGTCGCTGAATATAGCGTAACACAGTGGCAACAGGCCTGCGAGCTTTCCTGCCAAAACTCGTACTGCTTCGGTTTAGCTGTAAAGCCCTGCATACTGCCGTGGAATCTGCAGCGTTAGCCGTAAGACCTTTCGCTGTAGGAAGGTGTCAAAGTTGAGAGGGAGAAATTCTTCTTTACTTTTAGGGAAGAGGAGGAGAGGGAAAGTGCGTGGCGTTGGTGACAGATGATGGGACGCGCCAATCAGCGACCCCGAGGTGATTGACTCCGGAGTTGAGAGGCGGAAAGAGGGTTGGCCAATCTGCGCTATGTTCCGCAGAGCATGAAGCAGAAAAAAATACACCATATTTATAACCTCGAGCGGACTTCTAACCCGTTGCAGCGCGAACAGATTACCTTCGCTTGTCGCTGCTTAAGACCACTCATCCATCGCCGTAGCTTTTTCTGAGTCGCGCAGAAATCAATCTCGCTAGCGTGATAAATGCCTTCCATAAACGAGCAGAATACCGGGATGCCGGCACACATTCTGAGGCCTTCCCACACCTCAGTATACCGGCACTTCAAGTCTTTGGGATACATATGCATGCGACACGAACCGGCAACCATTCAGGAGGATCGTCCTGCGCAGCACAAATCCGCCGAGCCAAGGCGCCATATTCTCTGAGCAGAGACTTATTTGAAAGAAGCGGATCCGCATGGTAATATATCATTGCAGCTGTTCCACAAGCTAAAAGATAGCGGGGGCACTTAAGCGTGTTTATGTGCTATGAATGCGAAAGCAGTGCGCACTATTGTTTTTTTTTTCGTTGGTGCGTTTGTGGTTGATTGTGTATGTGGTATTCTGTGCGTTTTTGTAACTTAGTTCACATTGGCCACCAAACCGCACACCTTTCAGTGCTCCGTTAATGCCCATATGTGCAGAATTGGTAATTTTCTACTTAACATTCATAGTTGGCGGCGAGTCGTCATACCACTACCAGCGCAGTGGCGCAGCGGTTAAGCGATGCACCATTGGACTTCCAGGTGTCTGTTCCTGTCACAGCCACTCGTAGGGATGGCGCGATCCAAGTTGCACTACCCGGGAAATTTCTCGCGCTGCTGGTGCAAAGGTCCTCTGAACTTACCCGAGCTTCCTCCCAACGGCTGCAGCCTGCGCGGCGCTCCTCCGAACTAACCCGAGCTTACTCAACTTACTTTGTCGACAGTGAGTGGCGACATTTTCTGTACACGCCGCGCATGAGGCGAGTAATCTTTAGGCTTTAAAAAGTCCACTTAGCACTAATATATCCGAAAACATCTCGGAGTCTCTCTCCACACGCAGGAATCTTATATTGCAAGGCGAGCCCCTCAATGCACTTTTTAATTGTTCTTTGAAGTGTATCCCAGAAAAACACTTCACGGCACCATGGAAAGCAATGGTTCATTGTCTCTTGTTGGTCACATAGGCGGCAGGTCACCAACTAAAGCACAAAAGGTCCATGGGTGCGAAGCCAGACCTTGACGGGTATAGGTGAAGTATGCAGTTTAAAAAGATTTTTTTGCCTCAGATTGAATATACATCCGGTGCACTCGCTTCAATACACTGCCATCCATCAACCGAAACTGAGGCTGCTGATACATGGCAAAGTGAATATACCCCAAGTGTATAATATACACTCTGTTAGTACCTTTGTCACCTACCTTCTCGACAGCTCGAATAAATGTTGTAACGAAAAGCGCACAGTGAGGAAATCGAATCCGCCAGCAACGGCCTTCAGGAAACCCCACCAAGCTTCCCCATCGTCGTGACCAGACGGCGCGAACAGACGAGACTATGTCGCCTTTAAAGTACAGCTAGCTGAAAAGGGTGGCTCGCATTTCTGAAAAAAAAAAATACATACTGTGAGACAAGCTGATGAACAAACAAGTGAACAAAGTCAGCTTTTCCACACTAAATAGGAAGAAACATGTTTCGAAACATAAGCGGCCATTATTAGCGCTACAGGTAGATCATGGAAACTCTGTGCAGTGTTTGTACCTTGTTTCTCGCACTATGCATCACTTGGAATGCATGTACGGGTCTTGCAACTAAGAAGATACTGCAAAACTTGTGCCCGAAAGGAAATCGCGACATCCAGCCCATTCCCAACCAGCGTTTGGTGCCTCACGGAGTCTTTCGCTACACGCGGGAATCTTATATTGCAAGGCGAGCCCCTCAATGTACTCTTTGTGACCCCCAATAACATCCATTATTACGAACATGATTAAAGGAAACTACAAAATACTGTACAGAATCAGAGTCCAAGCTTATGCCACCAAAACTATTGGCTTCAGTACCCCAGTAACCGAACCAGTATCCTTTACATGTATCCAAATTTGATACCGCGCCAGAGTCTTCATGAAAGTGCGCAGTTAAATACAACGCTTACGGCACACTCTTCTCACCTTGACAGAAGAGGGCGACGCCATCAGCGTCGGCTAAAATCAAAATATTAGACTGGTCAAGTGAGAATTCTCAATAGCTATGGGTACGATGATACTAAGCCTTAAGGGCTCAAGATATATAGCGAATAACAGAGGCGATAATTAAGGGGCCTCCCTGCCGATCCGATGACTTTCGTGGAATCGCTTAGGTGACTTCCTGATTTGTGATCAGCCTTCTATAGGCCTGTTTGTAGTGCAGCGGTCGCAATCGCTATTTCCGTAGCCTTTCTCTGAGTGTGCAACTGCTAGCCGCTGACGCTGTGCTTTAAAAATCGTCGTCTTCGTCCACTTTAATCATTGGCAGCGCCGGCAGAGAGATGCCAGTCGACCACCAGAAGCGAAGCAGTGCATGGTTATAGTGCTACGCATTGCTAGAGTGCTACTATGATTCGGCATCAGAGAGTTACCGAGCGCCGAAATGGGATCGTGCGCAGACCGCCTAGGAGCGAAGGGGCAAGCTTGCCCGCTGTAGTGCTGAATGCAAACAGATATCACTGATAAGCATTAGCACGGCTGGGCTTCCTCTTACGGTTGGCGATGTAGTATCACGGCGAAATGCAGGGCTAATTGGCTAAGCAAAAGTTATAACAGCTTTCGCTCATTAATGCGCTAAGCACGTAAGCGGAGCTGTAGAAATTATTTCCGCCGGTGATTACTGCCAATAAGCACCGTTATTGGCGCGTTGTATGATAGTCACTTCCATCAAAGCTCGCCTCTGGGCGTCGAATCACGTAACTCAGCTTACATTCCTTTGCAAGGAACAAAGCCTTTGGAAGGAAATAAGAAACTAAGTGTTTGAAAAGATCGTCCTGGATCGCGTAACACACAATAAAACTTTCCACACAAATCATTCGTTTCCTTTATACTTTGGACAGGTGATGAAAGCAACGTTAGTGCTGTCACATGTGACAACAATAAAGTGAATGCGAGCCATGGTAATTAATTTCTTCAAACTGATGCGTCGACAACGTGGCACAATTTTTGAGAGGGAGTGTGATGATGTTTTAATGCATGGGATTACAGGAACCGGGAGAATGGAAGCGTGGCAAATAAAATTTAAGTAAAGCCTCACAGAAAGCCCCGAAACTGGCGAATGGACGGACGGACTAGCGGTGTTTATTCGGCACAAAGATGGATTTCCATACGTGCACGAGAGGATTAGTTCGTTGGAAGGAAATTAAAGCTGAGTCACGTAATTCGACGCCCTGAGGTGGCACATTGCTATCGAGGGTAGAAATATCCTACATCCTGCAAGTAACGGGAGCTTCTAGCGGCAATAGCAATGGCCATTTGCAAGCGCGTTTGGCCCTTCATACAGTTTGATCAGCTGGGTGGTATATATTGTGGAAAGGAATGCTTTTCGTTCCAATGGGCAACCAAAGTCTGGCATTGCATCTAAAGCCTCAGGAACTCTGCAGGACCAGAAATGTATGAGTTTCTCGCTCAAAAGATAGGTTCATAACTTTATGATTGGCTCGCATTTTATCAGAGAAACAGTTGTGATATTTTGGCAGCACCCATTCACGACCGTTTTCAAGTTACCAAGAACGTCGACATTTCTACCAGTGATTTCCAGACGCGAGCTGCGGCTTTTAAACGCTGCCAGAACTAAGTCAGGGTGTAATTACCTCCGCCGAACACTAGCTCCCTAGGCCATGCGTGGTAAGCAGCTGTGCTTTTTTTTACCTCCCCTAGCACCTCTCATTTCCCTCGTTTCATCCCTTCCCTACGACACAGTTCAGGTGTCTACTGAGAGAGAAACAGTTCAAATGTATTTCATTCCTTTATTGCTTGACCTATCCCAACCTAACGTAACCACCAAAAACGCCGGCGCCGCCTTTTCTAATCTTCAGACACGTTTCCATGAGCCCCCAATGCTTGCTTGTCACAAACCAATGCATTTTATGTACCGGTGTGGTGACGAGGGTAACAAAGAATGTTTAGACATACGTGATGCCTGAAAATGAGAAAGGAAAGTAAAAAATAATCCGCCGCATATGAGTGGGAGTGTTACCAAGGAGTCCTAATTCGTCACGGTTCGTTCCTCGAGTAGTTAATTTTCCCAGCTGTTAGCAGTCACCACTGGATGTAGCGGGAGGCCTGACTAGTAAGCCTCAATGCCCACTGGCTCTGTTATAAAAGATGGCGCTAACCTTTTATGCGAAGTTAAAATGATTAAAAAAACAGCGTTATCAAATACGTTCCTTCGGCACTGGACATGGTTTCCTGTCGCAAGAAATAAAAAGAGATAGTTGGATTTGCGTGCGTGGTCTTTCGGGGTGTTCCTTTGAGGGCCACTCTTCGCGGAGCGTAATGAGAGCTTCAGAGGGATGAGGAGCAACCATCTTAACTGGTTTTTCGGCTATATGGGATAACATGACAAAAAAAATGAGAAGAGTACCGCACGGCGGACTCGCGTGCACACAGCGAAGCGCTCTGCGACAAGGACATGAGACCATCCGCTAGAGGAAGCGCGGCTGCATCAGCAGTAATCTAAAGGATGTGTTGTTGTGTCCACTGAAGAAAGGTGGATATAAAAAGGAAGCACCATGAAGTTAAGCTGCCATCCCCAAGCTCTTTTCTAGCTTATCGATTTTGTCGCCTGCCGCACTCTGATTGGATTTTCGGGGTCCAGAAACCGGAAATTCGAAACTTCCGTGACGTATCCAGAGCCACGCGTGTGGTGCGATTCAAGTGATGCCGTGCCTGTCAGGGTTCAAGGCGAAAACGCGTGGAACAAAGATCTTTTGTCCTCTCTGAAACGCTGCGGTTGACCCACTGTTGAGATTGTGGTATTGAGGAAAGGAGATGACGCAGTAACTGTCTCAATTCTCGGTGGACGCCTCAACCGCACCGTGAGCGAAGGGAGGAAGGTGGGAGTGAAATAAAAAAAGGAAGAAAGAGGAAGGAAGACTTTATTGTCCAACAGAAGAAGACGACCTCATCCTACCCTCCGGCTCTCCCTCTCAGTCGAGAGATGAGGGCCGGGAGGGATTGGGCTGGACAGGGTCGCCGCGTCAGATGCTGGTCTGGATTTCTTGAATCCCAGCGGCCTCTTCAGCCAGTCGGACGGCGAGGAGCTGGTGCTCGGGGCCTGGGCTACGCAGTAAGGTCTCCCAGGCGTCTCTACAATCTGCTTTATTCGCCTTGCCTGGGGATTGTGCGCACTTCAAATAACGTGGTCGAGGGTCCCTCTCGCTCAACATTTCTTACATTTGTCATCCTCAATTTCCAGGATATGTTTAATTAATATTGGGTGTGGGTAGACACCTGTTTGAAGATGTCTCCACGCCGCCGCTTGCTGATTATCAAGCTTCACACTGGGCGGGGGAAGTTGCCTGCGGTGTTGCTTGTGGTGCTGAGTTATTTCTTGATATGATATTAGTCGCCGTCCTCTTCCGTGGTTCTCGCGGTCGGGCTCTTCTTGAGCTACTCGGTGGTAGAGATCTCGAGCCAGCTAATGGGCCGCCTCGTAGCCACGATATTCGTGCGCGGGATCCAGATTATGTTAATTGGCCTGTCCAATTTTGTTTATTAAAATTTTGGCAGTGAGAGGAGAGACCCGTCCTCTGCCGAAGTTTCGACAGCTGAAGAATAATTTTTACCAAAAGGGGATCTTTACAGTGCACTGTCATCGCACAGCATACGGGCGACTTTTGCGTTTCGTCTCCATCGAAACGCGGCCGCCGCGGCCGGTTACGAGCCAGGGTACTCTGGCTCAAGTAGCCGAGCGAGCTAACTTCTGAGCTACCGTGGCGGGTTTACTCACTGTTCAGTGCCCCACAGCCAAATAGGTTTTGGGGGCGCAAGCAGCTTGAACGTCAACTGCCACTCATTTATCCTCTCGCGATCATTGTTAACTTCATTTTGTTCTTCAAAATGCCGTGTTCTAAGCTCGAGACAGACCGTCTCAGAATTTCCTTTGGCTATTCGTAAGCCATTAGAGATATGACGAAGCGTTTCAATAATCGACGTGCAGCATAGATGTCCTGCCAATGTAATGGAGCAAGAATTGTCAAACTTTTTGCCCCAAGGAATGCCAACAGCATTCAATATGAGCGAAGAGACTCCCCCGCCCCCTTTCCCCGCACAAACATACAAACTCACACACACAATCGATCGTCACAAGCGTCACAATTGGTCGTTGTTGCTTGTGACTGTACCCTTTTGTAGCTTTGTACATTTTTTGCTGCTTCATTCACTTTTTGAGCACTACTAAGTTTTCTTGCTTTAAGGAGTCAGATTTTTATTAGGTGTCCATCTTTCACTCATGGCCAGATTTCTAGCTCTAAGCAAGCATGCAGTAAGCTACAGTCCCAAACCAACGTTGCACCGCATTGGCGCGCTCGACTTCGAGGGCGGCGGACGAAATCGGAGGATGGCTTGCTTAACTTTCACTAGCTATCTTCCTCTCCCCACTTGCGGCGGCGGCGTTATACTGTGAAAGCACTACTTAACGGGGTTCCAACCAGGAATCTTGTGTGAATCTTCGGATAAACTCGGGTAAGCTCGGGTTAGTTCGGAGGAGCGCCGCGCCAGCTGTAGTTAATAGGAGGATGACCTTGAGGGCCACCTTGACCAAACCTTGCATAGCAACAGCCCATGCAGAAATAAAATACCGCCACGACCGGCTTTCCAACACGCGGCAGCGCGAACACATCAGCCTCGCTGGCCACTGCGCGAGAGCGCTATGCTATCGCTGCAGCCGATCACGCGTCGTGTTAAACTGCAACGCCCTTTCGCGCTGTGCACTGGACATCGTCGTCTTCGTCAACTTCCACCTGCAGCGCGAACCAATCAGATCAGCTTAACCTCCAACAGAGCTTAACCTAGAGTCTAATATCGTTGCTAGACTTGGCGACGACCCAGAAAAGCAAACCCATGAGTCAACCAGGCTAAACACATGCTTTCGCAAGTATGAGCTGCTGGTAAATAGTGCTTGCAAAGTGAGGTCTTCACTCCTCCGAAGTGAAGATACATTATCGGTATTGTCGGGTATTTTCGAAACTGAGTGTTCTTCCCTAAACATTACTTGTTAAATATTCAAGACTAAGCCATTTTCTAACCTCCCACAGATAATGTCATGTCTTTTTGTAGTTCGTGTTTCGATTGTCGTGTCCACGTTTGAACTGGCACTGATATTACATAGAGCTTCGATCGTGGGAACCTCTCCTTGGAGCGAAGATTCGATGACTCCGCTCTTAGTAAGATAGTCTCAGTTTGGAAGAGCATTTCATCTTCCTATGGCTAAGGCGGGTAGGAATAGCAGCGCGACCTCTCGCTCCCCCCCCCCCCCCCCCCCCATGATTTTGCCCTCTCCAACGCAGTGCCACCTACACCCTGTGAACGCAGCTTGCGGCTTCTTGAGGGCATTATCTTCCACATCCGCATGGTCGTCCTATTTCATAGAATAATCACTCTCAAAACACATACCGCAGTCATGCTTCATCACACTCGACTTTTCTTTTGTGTCTAAGAACGATACTTCGACTTTCTTTGGAAACAAATTTTAAAAGCAGAAGGTCAGGTGTAGCAGGAAGCAGAAGGTGGAATGATACTCGCATTGTAAAGCCCAGAACTACCAACCTTAGTGTGGAGCAAAACTGAATGTAAGTGACCAGAAGCTCAGGCCTACTATCAAAGCTTGCCAGAATGATTCCCATTGAGGAGCTATCTAAATGCGCTTTTGTGCTCTAATTATAGCCCGTTAATGCTCATAAAATCCTTTGAGCTCCCATTCTCGGCAAACACAGACCAACCTCGTCCGAACCTGACGAAGGACAAAAAACCGAACCTGCGAAAGAACACGTAGCCGGACTCATCCGAAACATTCCGAACTTTTGTCGTTTGAATCGGAAGCAGCAGGAAAACTTACCATGCTTAGAGCCCCAAGCGCGCTTCGAACCAGCACCGACGCAAACACAGCAGTTTAGTTTGGAGATAGCTTAGATCACTCAGACGTTTCCTTTATTTTCTTTTTACATGCTCTCTCCTTGTCCGCATTTCATTCCCGCACCTGCTTCGCGGCAGCTTAGCTCGTCCGCCGCGCGCAAATTCCTTGCCCGCAATCCACCCATGCGCTAATCTTGACGCGAGGCGGGTCCATGCATGCCTGCTTCACTTGTCCTAATAATATAAACCCCGCGCGCTCCTAATTGTTCCCGCATTCTCCACTTACGCACGCAACTCCATCAACGCTCCTTTGCCATTCCCCAGTCCTCCTTCCCAGCCCTACCCTCCTCTACTCCCTTATTCTTTTCTCTCTTTCCCCTCTGTAGCCCAGTTGCCGTGATCCCCTCGCCTAGAGGAGGCAGTTATAAGGTTGCCCAACTCCCCTAAATTCTTCATCCCCCCCCCCTCTTCCAGCGTCCAAGTCCATCCAAGTATCTCAAGTACTCGCGCGCGAAATAACTTGTAGCCTGTCTAGCTGAGCTCTGAAAATCGCCGCCCTCCTCATCTTTTATCCGTTAGTCCTTTACTAGTTACAGCTCGTTTGCAGGCGGCCGCCGCGGCCATGGAATTGAGCCGGTTTAGTCAAAAGGTAGCAATGCTCTCCTATCTCGGCAACCGCGCCTTTATGTTGCCGCAAGCGAAAGTGAAAAGGCGGCCGAACACGTCACTAAGGCGGTTGAAGAGTGAGCGAACTTTCTACAGCGTTAAACTACGAAATCATTGCGGAACGCCGAGCGCCCTGCCAAACACAAAGCTCGAAAGCGGCAGGGGAACGAAGTCGAGCTATCTAGTTAAGAAAAGCCGCTGAACGCGGAGATACTTCTAGCTGCTTAACCAGATAGACATACCATGCATACTGCCATCCAGGGCAACTTAAACAGCTAGAGATACCATGCATGCTGCCATCTCGGACAACAGAAGTGGGGGAAGATGAGGTATGTGCGCATAGCGAGGTAGATCCGACAGGGTTTAGGACATTATTAACATTGAAGTGACGCTACGGTGGAGCAATTTGCGGCAGAATAAGCAAGGCTAATCCCAACTGTAGCATTCAACACCTCAACTCAACTCCAGCAGCAAAAACCTGGCTGATAAACTGAGTAAGGCGACCACCATCCCAGTCTTGCTATATTGCGTTATATCTTCTCAACAATGCATTGTATGCTTGCGCCTGCTCTCAACAACGAGGAAGACGACAAACGTTTTGTGAAAAATGAAAGGCTATTAAAGCCAGGAGAAGTAACCGTGGTGGCTCCCGTGCACGCCAGGCGTTCTTATCACGCTTTTTTCTCGCGCTTTGTTGGTTAACCAAAGTGCTTCTCCTGCAAACGCAACCATGAAAAACAGGAACGCTATCTTACTGTCGTAACACTGCCAAAAAACTAACTCTGTATTTGCACTACAGCACAGGGCTGTTTCTGTTTGTTTTCAAAACTGTGTAGGTAGACTAGAATCAACGTTAACGGGAAAAAGTTTAAGCACTGGAACGCGCAATTCGGTTTTCATCCCAGTCGAACCATTGCGTGCTTTGTGCGGAGCATCTGTAAACGGAAGTAAACTGCCGCAACTCTTCGACAATGGTGGCGTGCTGTGATGGAGACTCTCTTTTAAACTGGTTTCGAAACCTCGACGGGGCTTACTTGTTCGCTGAGCTGCGTTCGTTTGCCCCCTAACCAATATTTTCCTGCACTTAACGTCTCGCTCTAATGGTTCTACCGGCAGGAGCATTTTCACCTTAGTAATTTCTAGAACGAAGTACGAAGGACGCTTTATTTCTTTGAGCAATTTATTTTTCACCTACGCTTCTCTTTAAACTGGACTTTGCCTGCAAGGCACAGATAAAGTGAGGGAAAATAACAAGTAATGTACAAGAATAATTTCAGTCAGGGACGGCAAACAATATCATTACGTTGTTTTGTAAAGCTGTTGAGTGCTGTGTTCCACCCTGCAAAAATGTAAAAGGAATCGACTTTACGTAGAGGGCGCCTTTTTTTTTGCGCAAGCTAAGCCAGGCTTTCTGTTCTCACAGCTTCTGCGAAACAACCATCATTCCACGTCCCATTAGTGCGTGAAATCCTCCTCTGATGCACTTCTTGAAATAAATAACAAAAACAAAGCGCTGGATTTCTGCTTTCAATAAGCAATTTTTTCTGTGAATGAATTGAGCCAGCATCCTACTTTTTGGAAGAAAAGTCCCTTCATATTGCTTTCATGTCTTTTCTTTAATACAATGCAACACTCTTTTCTTGCTGTCCTGTCCTGCAAATTGTGCCAATAGATTTTTCAAGAACAAATTTTTACCTATAAGCTATTCTTGTCTTCGTAAAAGACTTGATAGCCGTGTTTGGCAGCTACTGCTACTGTTTTCGTTGGCGGTTGATTATTGTAGATTTTATTGTACTTTGAGCGACAATCACTGCATCGAGCGACCGTAGTGCTCGCCCTTAAAATTCTGGAAAATTAAAAAAACACCACAAATTTTGGTGTAATTTCCGCACTACTTTGTCAACCGGAACCCCTCTTCTAAATGTAATGAATAACAATAATGGGTTTTTGGGGAAAGGAAATGGCGCAGTATCTGTCTCACATATCGGCGGACACCTGAACCGCGCCGTAAGGGAGGGATAAAGACGGGACTGAGAGAAGAAAGGCAGAAAGAGGTGCTGTAGTGAAGGGCTCCGGAATAATTTCGACCACCTGGACACCTTTAACATGCAATGACATCGCAAAGCACGTGGGCGCCTTTGCGTTTCGCCTCCATCGAAACGCGGCTGCCGTGGTCGGGTTCGAACCGGAGTACTCCGGATCAGTAGCCGAGCGCTCTAACCACTGAGCGATCGTGGCGGGTTATAATAATGGTTTTTTGAGACCATGTCGCGTGGGATTTGACTGAAAAGTGGTCAGCTGTGACGCGCAGTAGAAAATAGAAAATTAGTTTTGAGGAAAGGAAATGACGCAGTAACTGTCTCATATATCTCGATAGACACCCGAACCGCGCCGTAAGGGAAGGGGTAAAGAATGGAGTAAAAGTTGAAAAGAGGAAAGAGGTGCCGTAGTGGAGGTCTCCGGATATTTAAGACCACCTGGGGATCTTTAACGTGCACGGACTTCGCACAGCACACTGGGGCCTTTTGCGTTTCGCATCCATCGAAACACGGCCGCCGCGGTAGTATACCATAAACACGCTCAAGAGAATCTCTCAATGCATGCAGACCAGTTGGTTAGCGCCGCTGCATATCGGATAAAATGGGCCGCCTAAAGTCGTAGCTATATAGCATACTTTCATATTGGCAGATAGCTGTGCATCTGCATACGATAGTACGGTTGATGTAATTGAGGTTCAGAGATGGTGGTGTTGAAAAGCATTTATTTAGGTATATATACAGAGAGGTGCTCGGGGAGAGACCCCTAGTGGATCTCGCCCCTTAAAATACAAGGCGGAGTCCCTCATTCCGGGACCCCGTTGGTCCTGTCCGCTGCGCAGGTCCGCCGAACCAGGGCCTGTTGGGCCGATAGTTCCTGGCAGCCGAGCAGAGCCGCCTCCCAGTCCTCTCGGGTAGGGGAAGGGGTGATGGGGAGGGGGAGAAGGATTTTGCCTGCATGCCCAAACCATGTGAAAGGTGTCTGCTACCTCCCCACACAATGAGCAGCGGCCGTCAGAAGAAGATTCAAAGTGCTTGAGAACCGCCGGGCACAGCAGGGTGTTTGTAAAGAGCCTAAGGAGAGTTAGTTCGCCAGCTTTACCCAGTCCCTTCATTTTTTTTGGGCCATTCGTGAAGTCAAAGGGTCTTGCTTTGTGTGCTGCATTCGAATTTTTCGCCCTTTCATTAGAAGCCTTCCTGGCTCCGAAAACGCTTCTACACTTAAGGCATATCAAAACAACCTCGGCAGGAAGCATCAGTTTCAAGAGAATAGTAGTTTCTCGGTTCTTGTAGTCTTAAACACGTTAGTGGAACGCCACATGTACGCCTTGACTAACGTCTACTGTATACTGTATAATTAGTTAAGGAAAGGAACCCGGCAGCCGAGGACTTAACCTCACCTCATTTGCAATTCTGACACTTCTCTGCAATTCTCATTTGCAATTCTGACACTTCTCTTAGAAGGCACGCTTCTTGGGCAAAGGATTTGTAAACGATGACGTTGACTATTTTCTAAAGAAATCATATTAAAACATTGGTGAAAGTAACTTCAAAAATTTAGGAGGTGTTGGAACGCTCTGGCATCCAGATTGCTGTCTCAGACAGTTTTCGAACAAGCAATTATGGCCACGCTTTACATATGTCATTTGCACATTTGGAGGAACCAAGACAGAAGAGCTGTCCTTCCGGTGACGCGACCCTCAACCAAAGCCACAATGTTTGCCGAAAGGACTTGTACTCGACAATATTTGTAATTATAAATGGTATTTAAAATATTTAGAAAATTTAGCCTGGACCAGAAACCGTCATAGCAGCTGATTAGAAAAACTGCAGTGATAATAATAATTTTAATCCTTCATCGGCTTCTTAAGTACTGACTTATTTCAATGCTGCGGTGCCACTTTTAGGGGAACATATCCTAGAAGACGAAAGCAATTTGTGCAGTTTTTAAGGTATTTCAATGTTTGCGTTATTTGCCTATGCTTTCTTCGTCTCGACTCATACACATAGCGCACAAATAACGCACATATGCTCATGAAACTGTTGCTTTCTTCACGTTGAAGCCGCCACCACCTTGTCTTTGTACTGAGACTGACCCACTGGTGCCCAAGAAAAGAATGCACATTGCGTGTGACAAAATTTTAAAGCAAGACAAGTTGACCGTGATGGAAGGAGCAAGACTTTACTAAAGCTTAATTGTTAACAGAAGGAAGCGGATACAGCCAAATGAAGGCAGGAATAAGGTAATGAAGTACAGGATAAGTTGTAGATGCATACATCTCTCAGCCCCCAATGCCTGGTTAGCCGACAGTCCATTACACAAACTATGACCCTTTCTGTCGCAGCATTCCTTACGAGCTTTCGTGCTGCAGTAGCCCCTTCATGTCCGGTGGTGTAAGAGCCGCATCTCAGAATTGGCACGACGTGCAAGAGAGTAATTTAATTACGCTGTATACGAATAGAACATACGAATTAGCTAGAGACGTTGCATATTTTGAGAGCTTTCTCTGATTTTTTTTTTAGCCTTTCGCCTCCGCATGGACCTTCGCGATAGACTGTGAGACTGAGCGGGACGCAGTAAATCCTGCCGGACAATGCTGCAATCAAGGCGGAAAAATTCAGTGAGAGGCGGGAAAGAAGGAACGGTTGTGTTTGTGGAGCCTAGACGGGGCAGCATTGTTCAAGACCACGGTGCGCTTTTCAACAGGGTGTGGATGCTTTTTCGCGCTTCAAAGCCTCGCGTGCAACGACGACCACTGAACTCGACGGGCATAACAAAGGCGCCGAGTGTGGTGCGCCATGGTTCAGGTAAGCGAGATTTCATTAGCAAATTTCACGCTAGGCCACTTGCGCCGGGAACTCGCCGGCTTAGTTAGAATAGCCAGCCGCGTTAGAAGCCCCCTTCTTCCTGTCCACTTTCCCTCTTTTAATCCTATTTAGAATGGGTCTACGGGAAGCCAAACGTATCTCAGGACGCGCTTCAAGTCTATCCCCTCAGTTCCTTCTTCCCAAGAGAATCCAGCGCGCGCCTTACTCCTTATTAAGGCTAACATTGTCCAGAGCGAGGATATTAAGTGCAGACTTTGCGAAGGAACTTAAGGGGTTCAAATCGCCGAACTTTGCCCAAAATAAGGGCCTTCTACCCGCAGACAAATTGAACGGAGCTCCATGGGAGCTGGCACATAGAACACTGCTCGACTAGAAACGAGGAAAGTTTTACAATGCAGCCCGCGGCGGTGCGAAACATAACTGTTTCATGTATGATGCTGAAACCGGTTTAAAAGATTAGGTCGTAGCGTTAAATTTTTTTCTTAATGACGCCGTTAGGAAGTTGCGTTGAGCAACGCCTTAAGGAACCTCATTGAGTGGCCCACTTATTATAGTTCAGGACGGCAGCTGTCAGTAGTGTTCAAGAAGGCGGTAATGGATTTCTCTGGTGGTCTACGGAAATCCCCATGGCTGTTTACAAACAGCAGCCAAACTTCAACAGAGCGTGCAGCTTTTGATAGCAAAAGTTAAAGAGATGAAAACAAGTACTGCCTACTTCAATGTGGTGCTCAAAGGGCAGGCTGCTTTACGGCACTCTAAGTACAAACTTAAATAGAGCATTAAGTAAAATTTTACTTTGTTTTAAAAGATATTTCTGCACTTCCGGGACCAGAGGCGGAAGCAGCAGCGCTGATCCTTTGTAAAAACACGTCCTAACGGCTCACGGTAGCCAAGAGTGCCGCCTGTCAAAATCCACTCCGAAGAGAGAGAAAAGCATTAGGAACACAGCTCCTAATGGAGTAGCTTTAGATCTAGCTTGTTCCAGAATTCTAGACGTTTTTTATGCAAACAGAGCCTTGTTACCGCTACAATGAAACATGACTAACATCCGGTCGAGTGCGCCATTATTGATCACGGGACTGAATTCAGTCCATTGTCTGCACACAGTGTCCGGCTGCTTAGATGTAGGCTGCAGTCACAGGCCGAACGAACAAAGGTTATGTGATCCTGCTTGGATTATTCCAGGAATAAGGGGAGCGGCGGGTCAACAGAAGCTAGGCCCTCAAATAGCTGAAGCCTCATGACAATGTCCGCCTACGGGCGGATTAGAGCAAGACCATCTGGGTCGTCTCTTCGTCATTCCCAATTTACGTAGGCTGCACGCTTTATCAATGGGAAGTAGGACAAATAAGAGCCAAGCTAACAAAAAATGACGTACACAATATAGAAAAAAGCAGACTGAGCGCTAAGAGTTATTTACTATAAAAAATCAAAGAAGTGCACCCGCGTGTCTGTTGAGTCCAGCTTAGTGCATCGTCCAGCGGAGCAAGAGAAAAAATTGCGTTTTGCTCTAATCAAAAATTGGAGATACGAATGGGAACCATTTTGCGACCAGAATAGAACAAAGGTTGTCTTTTTGCTTTCACCTTGTTATATTTTCACCAAAAAGTAAATAAATTAGGAAGGTCTCAGTTCAAACGTCCAGACGCGCCCTGTAATTTACTCCAGGACAACCAAAAAGAGTTAAACAACCGTGACACGGGGCGGCTACCGTAATAGACAAAGTAATGCGCGAGCATCAGAACGGGCGTGTCTGGGAACTGCCGACGTGTTTTTCAGAGAAAAGTTTACAAAATATAACATATGCCTTCAATTCTTCGCCGGAGGTCTTTTTTTCATGTTGGCTCGTTTTCGAAAATTGTCTTGACGTGGTCCTTAAAGAATCCTAAGACCTCTGCTTCATTCTTATGCGTTTCATGCTTCAGCTTGAGGAAACAGATAACTTGGTAGAGTTGCGTAGCAGAAGAGCTCACTTGAAACGCAATTGCCGCAAAACGACGTAACAAATGAAATATCCCTGTACAAGCCCATACAAAAATGACCTATTGCCGGCTATAGAATTTTGTCCCAAATAGCTATAGACCTTTTCTATTTCTGTCTATAGCTGTCTATACAGGCTGATATATTTTTCTATAGAGAACTTAAGACAATTGTATGGTTCCAAAGCTATAGGTTTAGTGGCATAGATTTTTCAATAACTGGCAAGAAGCACCTCTGTGGGTTTGTAGGCGTTCATAAAAGGCCATAGACGGATATAGCTTTTTCCATAGACGCCCATAGGACTTTTTTGTATGTGAGGAAGCAAATTGGTCGGCTGAATTTGTTGCGCGAGTTCAGCACTGTATTAAACTATTCCATTTCCTTTCAACAGTTTAAAAACCTATTATTGCTCATTTTGAGGAAGCCGTATAGATTTTCTTTGTAGCTGTATGGCTGCGGTTAGGTGAATGTAAGCGAGTAATTGCTCATTGTTACTAATTACTATTCTTGTACGGCTACACACTAGCTCAGCATCACAATATTAATCAGTTATTCTCCTATATTTCGTTTTCATTCAGGCTGTAATGAACATATTTTTTGTAAGTGCACCTAACGTTTCCGTACGTCCTAACTGGTAACTCAATGCACGAGTCGAATTTAATCTGGCGCAAAGAGAACACAAACGAAAATGAAAGATCCTAACAAGAATCACTTTAGTGCTATTGAAAAGAAAGCGTCAAACTGCAGTTACGATCATTATTGTTCGGTACACAATTCGGTCCTTTCCGTATCAATTTTTAATCAGTCGGCCTTTTTTTAGTCATCCCAGAACTCTTCTATTCTTTGCTAAATCCCTAAGAACTTAGTGCATTACTTTCTTAAGGCAGGCTATAATACACCAACACCAAGAACGCCAAGTTGTACACGATCTGAAGGTAGCCAAATCCACCTTGGTAAAATATTTCGCTATTGTACGTATTAAAAGCGAATACAGGAGACCTTACGCAAACTTTTCTCCGCTTACTAAAAATGCAGCCCTTCTGTTTTGAGGTGAGACAAGACAGTTGCTACAAATCACAAACAAAATGTTTAACTCAGAGATACATCGTCGGTATTGTCGGCGGATATTTTCGAAACTGAGTGTTTTTCTCCAAACCCTATGTGTTAAATATTCAAGGCTAAGCATTATTCTAAACCGACGTGCTCATACGGGCGACGCGCAGAAGCACAGTTTACATTTGTGTCAATCAACATCCTACTTCGTAGTGAATGGCTCCATTTATAAATTAATGTCGTCGAGCATTTAATGAGGAACTGGTGTTACTGCTCTGTTTGTAAAACATTGACTTGCCTCTTTTTTCATTACCTTTTTATTCCGATCGATAAATTATCTCATTCTACCAAATACTGTGCGCTAACAATTTTCCGCAAACCACTTTAATTTGGTTTGAACAAAAATCGCCTCACAGTGGCAAATGAGAAAAACCAGTTTTATTGTAATTCGGCATCTTGAAGTATTAAACACGCATTCCTTTAGCATATCAACTAACATTTTTCTGCAGGTGCTCAACTTTCTTAAGTTTTTAAAGAGCAGAAGGCAAGCTAAGTAAATTACAAAATTCTGCGCAGAGCGTGTACACCATTTTTGGTTTGAATGATTTGCTAAGCATTCAGAGGCCACGATTCCTAAAAACTAAGGAATCGATGACATAATTTCCACCGACACATTTTAACATAATGCACCGATCAGCATGTGTGGACGTTCATTTGCCTGATAATCCAAATAAGCGTTAGATCTCAAAGTATAAGCAGCTTAACCCTGGTGCTCTGAACAATATAGCTTACTTGTAAATCTCCCTGTAGCATGTATAAAGGTAAAATAGTACGCTTCCAAATTCAGCACTTACTGTTTTTAGACATTTTAGCTGGCTCAGTCTAAAAACGAAGCTACCGTTGCATACAACTGTTGCAGCGCAACAATCCCATCAGAGGTGGCCTCCAACCAGAGACATGGGCCTATTGTCATGACATCACCCTTAAACGCTCTGAACCTGTCATGGCCGCTAGCAGGTGCGAAGTGGTTGACCGCAGTGCAATGAGAATAGTTTGACTCCGTTGGTTAGATGGCTTTATTGGAAAGCGTTCTGTCTGACTAGGGCTGGATTTCCCCATGCATTCAGACTCTGTGGAATAACATCACGTATTCCCAAACGACCAAAATAATAGGCGACTCCTCAGTCACGACTGACGCCGCGGCGTTGCAGTTTAGACGAAGATAACATTTTTCATTTTCATTTTCAAATGTGTTGTTCGCGCTATATTTCTGTTTAAGGTGCTACCGGCATAATTATCTACCTCATCGAAGCAAGCCCGCTCCACTGGCACTGCAGTACGTGCGGTGCCTACAGTATAAAGATGTCGTTAAAACCCAGTTTTTGAGTATGTTGCCTCCCGTGTACGCGTATTAAGTTCAGAGAAATTCGGTATGTTGAAGCACCATTACCTTTGCAACTCAACGGCACTGATAGAAAAAGCACGTTGTGAAGAGCCGAAGACTAAGGAGACACACAGACTCTAGGCTGCATGTTGATTTTGAAACGCGCGTAATGTAACAAGCATTAATACCACAGCATCTAACTGAACTAAAACGAAAATGGAAAAGAAAACAAGAATATCAAGCAGCACTCGCGCAACAATGCATGTGCTTGCCACGCATGTGAATATAACTTGAGAGCAGCTCAGTATTTGCGAGTCTAACTGAAATAAACGTCTATCGCAGATTTATAAAGCAAAGTCCACAGCAGCGAGTTTTATTACACGAGTCAAAAGAGCAAAGAGCAGTGAATATTAAAAGTTTTAAGACCATCCCTCGAGGTATGGGGTGTAATTCGTTTGCTACATGCCAAGTTAAGCAAGAACATTGACTGTCATGATAACAGCGTGCTCACTGCAAAAGTAGAGCTAGCCTGGACACATAAAATACGTAAAAGTTTAACTTAGTTTTAAATTTGTGCCTGGTTTAACAACTCTGGTGTGCCAACTGCGCACAATGGGCAGTAATTAACATCCCTATTCTGTTTATAAAATCTACAAAGTGTTTCAGCGAACACGTTCAAAAAGTTAAAAATAGGTATTTTGGGACAAAATATGGCTTTTGCGACATAGTATTACTAGTGTTGGCCGACACCAGAAAACCGGTGAATCCTCTCAAATTGTAAGCTGGTTAACTAATCTTTAATAACTTTTTAACTACTAGAATTAGGCACCTAGTTGCAATTGGAGATTTTTGTGTGTAGTCTCCTCTCACCCAGACCACTACAAGCAATTCACTGTATTATGACACCATCACCCTCCATTCGCACCCTCACTCTCCTTTCACCTTCCTTTCCCCCTTTCCCAGTGGGGAGTAGCTGGCCAGGGTCACCTTACCACCATCCGACTTCTCCACCTTTCCTTTCCTTAAATTACTTTTCTCTCTCTCTCTTGTAGCCGGCCGTTAGTAACAGCCATACCAGTTTTTAGAACTTCGAAAGTGCGATTACCTTCGCTGCTGTTACTCCACAAAATCTGGCTGCATCGTGTGAAAATACATGTACTTTCGAAAGCATGCAGTTAAAGCAACCCCTCCAGAGCACGTAACTAGTCGAAAAAGCCAAATTTTGTCGAGCCACAGCGCCAGGGATAATCGCATTTTAGAAATTTGAAAAACTAATATGGCTGTTACTAACGGCTGGATACAAATCTCTAATTGCAACTAGGCGCCCAACTATGCTGGTTAAAAAGGTAATTACTAAAAATAAGTTAACCAGCTCACTACTTAAGACGATTCATCGATTTTACGATGTCCGCCAACACTGGCGATACTATGCCGAAAAGCTATGTTTTTATTCCAGAACAACCATTTTTGATAATTTTTTAAAGTGTTCGCTGAGACACCCAGTATGTTGCTAGCCAGCGCGTTGTAAACCACTAACGCAACCTGAAATGGCGGCGAATTCTAATGTGTCCAAACTCTACAACGTTGTCATGTTATTTAATCAGGTCAATACACGTTTCAGTACAGCAGCGATGCCGACGACACTTCGACAGAAATGTACAGAGGAGCTGCCGATTTTGTGGCATGAACCTAATACGCGAAACGAAGTTGGGCTCACTGAATTCGCGAGAGCTTTCACTGAAGCTCTATTGTCAGACTAGTCTGTCGTGACGTCACATCATACTAAATCGTTTGAGGGCTCAAGGTCGCATTCGCGATACTTGCCAAAATAGGCGTCACAAAACGATTCACCATAATAGCGCTTCTTCGATCTCCTGAGCACAGGCCACGTTTGACGGTCGAGAACTAGGCCACATCAGTGTCTGTAATCACACTCCGCATATTTTGTCCCCCTGGTCAATAGAGCTCGCATAATTTTAATACAAAAATAAGTTCGGACGAAACTGCTTAGCATGGGCCAAAGTTTACCGATAAGGGGAAACAAGAGCCGACCCTCTGCGTGATAGCTGAAATCAATCGTAACCGTAACTTGGTAGGCCATACTGCAAAGAAACCAACTAAACAAATGGTGCGTGCATTTTACCTTCAGACCAACGACAATAGCAGCGACCGCGACCACGGGCCTTGTTTTATAGATGTTCTGTTTCTTATTTGCTCACAGCGTCCATACCAAACCCTCGGCTCGGATACTGGAGCCAACTGCTGACATTCGTTGCTAGCCATCAGCCCGTCTGTCTCAGCTGCCATTGACAGAGACGTAAACGAAGGAAACTGAAGGAAAGAAAAAATTCGGAATATAACTCAGTCTAAATACTGGTCCTCGCGTCTTCGTTGAGCAATTTAATTTTTCGTTTACGCTCCAGTAAGGAACCCTGTAAGGTATAATTTAGGCGCATAACTTTCTTACTTCGACGCCAGTTAATGACATGGTTCACAAGAGTAATGGTATGGGATATGACGCCGCAGTGTATTATTTAACTATGTCTCTGTTTCCTAACGGTGTCACATGGCGCCTCCTGCGTTATCGGTGCTCTACCTGACGTTTCTTTTTTTTTCTATGCTTGTTCTTTTTACACATTACATTGGCGCACGGCGCGCATACGCTATATTAGTTTGTTCCTGTTTTCCTCAGTCCCTGCTTTCCTAGCATTCTCTTCAACTTGTGCGACAATTGGCGCCCCAGCAGATAAAACATACGGTCGTCTTATAAGCAATGGCCTGTCGCACTTCGCATTCATTGCGTTTCTCAACATCCAGCAAATTCGCACCTCGACTTCATGCAGCTCAAAAGCGTTCGATGACGTAAGTTTCCTCACTTAAAATTGTCCTCCTTTGTACCATCTCCATCTTCACAATTGCCGGTTTGCAGTATTGTGTGACAGATATAAACGGCAGCGTGCGAAAGGCTTTACGAATATAATGTGAGGACTGTGATACAAACTGCGCGTACCGTAATTAGTGAAAAAAAACAAATCTTCAATGCCTCGAGAAATCTTATATTATATAAATGACTACAGGCGTACAGAAAATATAAACGCTACCGCAGCACAGTCCGAAAGCAATTATTATCGATGAATTTGGGGTTCAGTTAGGAGAATCAGAGAAGGTAACCGCGCAAGCAGACACAGTCTGTTTGCGAGCATAAACGCGACAGGCTGGGAATTCGAATTCTGTGGTTTGTCTAATCTCAGCTAGCGTATACGGGAGTTGTTATGTACTTCAAAAAGGCCGCCACCGTCCGGAAGACATTAAAGTAGCGAGCGTTAGTTGTTTGGTTTACTAGATGGAGAAATCGATGAAGAACGTGCCGCTCGTCTCGAGAAACGGAATGTAATGCCCATTGAAGCCGCGTGGATTGCCACCATGCTCGGCTACGCGTGCACGCACACCGCCTAGCGGAACGATCGCCGCCTAACGCCATCTATCAGAGAAATTACGATGCACGTCTACTCAATGTCGAGTTGCACCCACTCAACATAGGTCCCAAACAGAATTTGCTTCGTTTGGGGGGTCAAGGTGGGCCTAGAATTACACTTGCGGTGCGATATAGTAATGCTTACATTATTAATTGCATGTACACAACGTTTTCCTATTATTTAATTGTGATTTTATTTCTATACCACAATCCATAGTGTTTTATTTGCCTACTAAATTCGGCATACAATTGTACCCGGATGGGGGCCCATGGTCAGTTTTCGGGACAGTTTTCCTACCCGCTTTAGGATATTTTTTAGTGAGCGGGGGCGGGAAGAAATGAGAGCGCACAACCAATTTTAATCGCCAGCGTCTTGGACACGAGAAACCGAAACTATGCCGCCATTTCGTCCCCTGACGTCATACTCACATAGTTCACCTCTATTCACCATTATGGACCTTGACGCCATCATTGGGACGCGGCAGGTGGTTGTTTCTACAGTGGTATTGTAGATGGCGCTACAAGTCTCAACGCGAGATGAGCTGTTTTCTAGTTCCAGCCAGAGATGGCGCTTTGATCTCAGGGTGGTAGGAGGCCTCACGAAATCTCGAAACGTAATGAATAGTTGCTGCCACAGATGGCGCTGTGATCAAGGGTAGTAGCAGACCCCACGAAATCTCGAAACGTGATGAGTAAGAGCTAACGCTCTTAAAAAGCAGCTCAGTTGGCAGACCGCCGTCGACATCCGGAAATACCTCAGGCTGGAACTAAAGAATTCCACGGTTTCCTCAGCTTATTTCCGCTCCTAATGCTAATTAGACTTTTATCTAAATAACCAATTATAATTGATACAGAGATACAGAGAGTAAAAGCCACGGCACGTGGCTTTTACACTCACACTGTCTTCTATAGTCTTCATGCTGCATGACATTGGGTAGTGCAGATAGCACAAATTTCCTTTCGCATTTTCGGAATTGTTGGTCATCAGTATGAATTTAAAAAAATACGATTTTATGGCTGACATTGGGTAGTGCAGATAGCACAAATTTCCTTTCGCATTTTCGGAATTGTTGGTCATCGGTATGAATTAAAAAAAAATCAATTTTATGACTGATAAAGACCCGCCGCGGTGGCTCAGTGGTTAGGGCACTCGACTACTGGTCCGGCGTTCCCGGGTTCGAACCCGACCGCGGCGGCTGCGTTTTTATGGAGGATAAACGCTAAGGCGCCCGTGTGCTGTGCGATGTCCGTGCACGTTAAAGATACCCAGGTGGTCGAAATTATTCCGGAGCCCTCCACTACGGCACCTCTTCTTCCTTTCTTCTTTCACTCCCTCCTTTATCCCTTCCCTTACGGCGCGGTTCAGGTGTCCAACGATATATGAGACAGATACTGCGCCATTTCCTTTCCCCCAAAACCAATTATTATTATTATTATCATCGCTGATAAAGCCGAGACTAGGAAGTAGGCCTTGATTGGACTCGCAGACAGAGGTACAATTTCGTTCAGTTGCTGGCCTCCATGTAGCGGCCGCCTCAGTGAGGCAACATCGTTTTTGTTTTGTTTATAGAATCGCACAAGAGGCGTTCGATCTTTATCTCGTCAGTGCCATTAGCCTCTCTTTTTCGCAGAGGACACAAATGCACAACAACGCACAACATCTTGCGAAACAGGACATAGCTGCAGTAAGGAGCAGGCATTTCGCCACGGGACACACCAGTTGCAGTGAGATGACTCGATGAAGAAGTAACATTAATCAGTATGTTTGACGTTGGGAAACTACGAAAGCAAGACAAAAAAAAACAAACATCAACCATGAAACGCTTGTTGTACACAGTCTGCAAAACAAGAGGCATTGTAATAAGGCAGTATGCGACAAAATCGCAATACGACCGTATCGCTGTCCACTCAGTTGTAGTTATAATACTTCAAGATATAAAGGATATCATTATAGCTGGGGTATTGCGCCGGGGTACGAGAGAGCAGCGAACAAGGTCGTTGCTCAACAAGTAATCTCCGACTCAATTTATATTCTCAGCAGTATTTGACTCCAACCCACAAGCACATAAAAGGGTATTAACACAAAATGCTCGTTCTTATTTTGCAGTGATGCGCAACACATCACTGCCCATGGATCGCCACATGAAATTCCTCTAAGCTCCAGTAAGCAATGCCTAATTCAATGTCTAATAACTTCCATTCACTTTCAGTTTCAGTTGCAACATTTGAGAGGTGGCTATGACATGAGAGACGAGTTAGAAAACAGTATATTAATTTCATGGAGAAAGCATTGAGGTCATGTGAGACACAGAGAAACAGCGAATAGTAGCTGCTTGTTCATTTGTTGTTCTTAAAGCTTTTAGGGCAGGCTGGCGTCAGAGTTTGAGAGAATTGAAAAATGCGGAAGCAGTGATTACGTCGCAGTGAATCAATTTTTTTCCCTCGTGGCCTCAAGGTTGCCTCGACTCCCTTTTGACGTTACAGATACCATTTGGCTGTTGAAACAAACACAGAATAATGCATAAAGAACAAATATAATTATAAATTTAGCGGGCATGGCTGAACACCAAGTGGTAATTAGTGGCGGCTAATGTCTAAGCCATAATTTCAAGGAAAAAGCACGCCATGAAAAATTTCGGACTGCTGCTCTTTTAAAATCTGGCCGGTTTTGCTGCACGCACCTGTAATTCTTCATTGTGTTGCTTAGAAAATCTATAAAAGTAAAGTTAAAGCGAAATTCAGTGAACGCCATTTCAGGGAATTTTTCACGCATATTGTTATTCTTCCGAATCCCTCTCTGCTGTGGACTTTTGTCCAGTGTACAATGAAACAAAAAAAAAGAAAAGGACAAAATTTATATCTGGCAACCTCTAGCTGCGATGTCTTCCAGTCCAATTGTGTGGCCATCGGATAGTTTTTCTCTTGCTTTATTTTAAAATTATTCTGTGATTTTTTCGCAATATTTACATCAAGTGCCGTAATTCGATGCTTCTCTGCATGAAATGCGAACTGTTATGGGCCTCGAAATACTTGTGCCCTGAAGCGACTGCCGCAGTGACATTATTTAGAGTTATAACAGTTCTTTTTTTTTTCAGAAAGGCAGGAAAACTGAATCAATCAATAAATCAATATTGCAAGTGCGCAGAAAAAAGTTTACACATCGCGAATCTAAAAAGATACCACGTCACGGTTCGAATGCTGCCTCATTTGCCTCTTCATCGAGAGCAAGTGACGACGAACAATGGTCTTCAACACGACAAGCGAGGTAATTTGACGGAGGCAGTTTTATTTCACCTGCTCGGATTAACGGAGTTCCTCTGGTGACGTGTGGAAAATTTAGGACGTCACATAGAACAGGAGGATGCTATGAATAATTGAAGGCTCGTAAAGAAGAAAAAAAAATCCAGGCAGCATATCGTGAAAAGTTTAAGTATTAGTTCTCCCCGATTTTTTCTTTCTATAATTTGACAAATGCATTGCTGCACTGCTAGGATTCTTGATGTTTTTAAATGATTCATTGTGTTTTGTTTTTGCTTTTTTTCATTGCGAGAAAATTTTTCCGAAGTTCTTCACTGAAATCCTGCCCTTTGGTCAATGGGCGTTGTAGGCCATATCGATTAGTCAGCGTGGATTAGTTAACGTGACTTCGAAGTCCTTAGCAACAGCTAACTAAGGTTTTATCTCGTTTTCTGATAGCGCAGCCAAGACAAATTTCACGCGCAAATCTAATGCATTTCTCTACTTATTGCAACCTTCGTACGTAATTGTTATATCGTACAGTAAAGAATATCAGAGGGTTTCGTCGCCTTTTGCATCGAAGCTAAGGGCGCAAGATGTCTTCTTACTGAAAGCACAAACGACATGATTCGAAGCTACTCCAAGAAAAGAAGAAACAAATCCATGAAAGTGGAAGCCGCATTCGCTAGTTCTTCTACATGACTGCTCTAACAGAAGTCAAGCTACGCGCCAGACTGGACATTGCTGAAAACGCCATTCTTGTCAATGATTCTCGAAAGTAAGCTCGAAGAAAGTCACAAATAAATTAGCGTCTGCTGAGCTGAGTGCCTTTTGTGCACAGCAGCAAAAACCTTAACATATTGCCCTCCATAGTACGCGCTAGTTAGGAACGTAACTAGTTTCTACCCCGGGGAAGTTTCAGCTTTATTTGGGCGGAAGAGAGATCCGAAACGCAAAATTGCTGGAGCTGCTTGGCGGTTAGGCGAGCGATAATGGAATACTCTAAGAATAGCAGTAGCACAGACGAGACTCAAGGCAGCGTATTGGTAAAATAAGGCATGGGTCGGCAGCGACACACGGAAGTAAGAAAGCGGCTGTCTCAGTAGCGTTGAACGTACGCATGACAACCGGCAGAAACTAGTTTCCTTCCACTTTGCGTAGGCGCCTATTGCGTGGGAGTGCGGTCCTTTGAAGCCTCTTCTATATTATGCGGGCATTCACGTCGTTTATTTTAGTTTGAAGAACACACCCAGAACACTCAAACCGTTTATACAGGCGCAACAGTCCCAGTTGCCTAAATGTGCGGCATAGGCATGCAGGTAATCGAAAACGAGCAAGCATTCGCAGTTCTCTCAAGCGAAAGAAGAAAGATGACTGTTTTCATCCCGCACAAGATTCGAAAGGGCTGTTGGCAAACTACACATCTGGGCCCTCTTACACAAACTTCTTTGATGCTCCGAAAGCAATACCTCGAACTGCAGGAGCTACGGTAGTAATTTAATGAATTTTTTTTGCTGAATCATGTAATGTTCCTGCATAAGGAAAGACATATTTCAGTAGCAAGGCAAAGCAACTTTCGGATAGGTCTCGTTATCTGGGATTCATATGATGGTTACAGAGAAGTAATTAAATCGTCCAGGTAACTCCGACAAACGTCTTTGAGTCGAGTTTTTTTAAGGCGCAAATCTTTTTTCTGCTCCGCTACTCCAAACATAACTTCATTAGGTAGGGAATAATATATTACTGATGGCATTCCTACACACTTACCGCTGACACGCGAGCACTGATAGCTGGCTACTCAGTGCAGTGCAGTCGGTTTACTTGTTTTATACAGTTATCATCATCACTCAGGTTAAATAAAATTGCATGACAAAATGTCTAGCTACCCCTGCCATGTGGTAGGCGCGGCTGCCTAATGCCGGCAAACTTTGTAATTCTCATCACGCACTTAAAGCCTGCAACCTGACCGAGTCTCTTTCATCTTATTCTAGCAGATGTCGGACACCCTAGGATGCAAAATAAATGTTTCTCTCTCTCTCACAAACAATGCTCTCTTTCTCTTTTATCGTTATCGCTAACTTAACATTACCGCTACGACACCGCGCATGCAGCTGAACCACATTATTTAATACATAATGGAATCCAAGATAATTAGCTCGGAGCATCCACAATTGTATCTAATTTCAACATCACTGACCACCACTTCGCACAGAAGCAGGCCGTAATCATAGTTTGTTTTTTTCTAAATATTTAATCTCCGCAATTCATTATTACGGACGACTCGATTCATTAAAAGTTTTGCTCTGGAACCAAATTATTCATATTAACGAGCCACTACTATTTCGAATACTAGGCAGGAAAAGAAACCAGCGTTATCCCCGAAATAAACGCCGGCAAAAAAAAATGGGAGCTGGGGATACTTTGCAGTGAGGCAGGGAGAATATTCAAAATTTTCGAATATCTAATCGAATATCTTGCTTTTCTAAATCCATGGAATATTAATGAAATATGTGTTTGGGCTAGTTATTAATCTATTCTTGACAACAAAGCGCGCAGAAAACGACGAAGACGAAGAATAAAAAAGTCACAGACAAGCTTCCAACAGCGACTCTCTGAATACCATGACAAATGCAGATAATAGATATCACATCAACTGGTGCCATGAGTGTAGAAAACTTTCTGCGTTAAGGCAGAAACTTGGACAAGTTAAAAATAGTTATGGGGCTAGTTTATTATGCAATGTTTCTAGAAAAGTAGAAAAGTAATTCAGCGAACGTTTTCTGGACGAGCACAAAGACAGCCAAGAGAGGACGAGTGCCCATTCTCACATGTCTGTGCGTGTGCTCGTCCGAAAAAATTAGCGCAGTGGCGCTGAATTAATTTTCTAGCAACAACTGGAGAAGTTAACCTAAGCTGGTTGTGTCGCCTAGTTATTTTTGCTCTTGTGGTTTCCGCTGTATTTTTTATTAAAAAAAAACATTTTTTGCCAGCCGAAAGGAGACCTCAAATTTATAAGGTTAGTTATTTTTGTTTGATTTCAATGCGGAGATTCATTCCATAACCACCTAGCATCTCAAAGTTTGCTCCCCGCATAGGACGTTACTGGTATTGCCAACGGACTGCCTGCCCTTCACCCTACGATGCTGTACCACTGTCCTAACATCAGACATCGACTCAACCAAGTGAATACACGAAACGACGAGACTAGAGTTCAGCCACTGCGGGATTTTGTGAGCGGTACACGGTGCCTACAAAAAACATATGCCAGTTACTTTTCAGTTGATCCTCATCACTGCCGGCGAATTTGTTGCGTGGATCCGACTCGCAAGTCTTTATATCATGAAAGCGAACAAAAGTGCCCTTTCAAATTCTGCGAATGGCTTTGGTATTAGTTCTCTGCTTTAGAGCACCGAGAAAATACTGTACCGATTAAATCTGCCATGTAGCGGATTTCTCTTGAAACATATTCACTAGCGGAAAGGCATGGAGGGCGCAGTGATGGAACACAGCTGAGACGTTACCTCCTAGAAACAGTGTGCCCCAATTTACCTCGGAAGTCGGATGTTCATGGAGGCTTGAGGTTGACTAGCTTCAGAGAAAACTCTTTGGGCTCGTTGAAGAGAACTTGTGCGCCCAACAAAAGCAATTTCAAAAGGCGCGAGCTTTGTATGGCGGTGAAGGAAAATGTCGTTCGCCACGGGTTTCTTTATGCTAGAAGAGGCTGGTCGAAGGGGAATTCATGAGCGATCTTGTCTTTTGTTTTGTTTGCCCTTTTTCGGTTAGCGGCCCGCGGACTGATTAAGAGCAGCGACACTATAGAAGCTGCAGCATGCAGTCTTGGAAACTTCAAAACAACCGTAGCCCTGGCACAGACCACAGTGGGAAGTAAGGAGCAGTTTTTTCCGCCCCAAATCGCTTCACATAAACAAGGCTCACAGGGGTGAACAATCACCCCTACCAGGGCTACCGTATGCTATAGATATAAAGCTGTTCAGCATCATCCTTAATTGCTGCTGATCCGGTCTCGAAAATTTCTAATAATTACCAAGAATGGAAATGGACGTCAAACAAGTTAATAAATAAAGACTGTCGGGCAGGTTGGCATATCTTCATGATCCCAACAGCGCAGCAAACATGGACAAAAGGGAAGACAAGGACAGGCGCTGCGTTCCTCTGAGTCCGTAAGTCTCCCTTTTTGTCCGTGTTTGCTGCGCTGTTGTGAATCATGGAACAAGTTACTTCTTTGCATGCGGCAGGACAATAGAAAACTTTATGAGTGCGGCGCATCTAGGTACATTCTCTTGTGACGGGCCCTAGAATTTTCAAAAAAAAAAAAAGAAGTGGGCAAAGAATTTGCGCGCAGTTTCATCAAGGAAACACAATAAAAAGTACCCTGCTAAGATTTTCTGAACGCAAATCTAACTAAATAAAAAAGCCCACTTGCACAACGCTACGAATGGCGGCTCAAATGACAGAATTTTAGGAAACATGATGATTTGTCCTGGGCAGTTTTTCTGCATTGAGAAGAAAGCCCTCGCGAGAAGCAAAGCATTGTGGAAGCTTGCACGCGCCAGCAACGACATGGGATGCAGCTAATTTGACAGTAGCGTCAGTGACCATTGGACGATGGGCACCCAGTGCGCAGTGGCCAGCATACGCGCTGATTCACTGGGCAGTTCGAATTTGGCGCACATTTTTTTTAAGTTGAACAGTTAGGTTACGAGTAAAGAAACTGCGCTATCTACAGTTTGTTTGCTTGTCCCAAAATATTCAGCATTGTTTTACAATGTTCCCATCTCACTTATTTATAGCTACCACTGTCCTTAAATCACCAGCGCTTAAGTAGTCTCTAAATTAAGCTTAGTTACTTGCTTTGTTATTACAAAGTGCCAAAACTTTTAGCTGCGTAAGCCAACGGCGTACACTACTGATTAGTGTCCCGACGTGCCTCGGTTGTGTTGGTTTTACATGAAAATCCTACGCCTGATCGCACTTGATGCGTTTTCTTTACACGTTTCCGTGTATCAGTAAGCTTATGTAGGACAGTGGCTGATTAATTTCAGTGGCAGAGTGATAACACTCCCTGCCAATGTCAACGTTAGTACCCGCTCCCATCAAGTAGCAGTTAAGGTCGCCAATTTTAGGCTAGGTTGCAGTGAACTCGTGGTGGTGATATGCGGTATGTCGAGTTTAACATACCGAAACGACACTTTTGCTATGACGAACGCCGCAGTGGGGTCCTTAAGATTTATTTATGACACCTGGGGTTCCTTAACGTGAGCTGCAATGGCACAGCACACTAGCCTCAATCGAAATGCAACCGCCACAGCCGAGATTCAATCCCGCGAACTTGGGATCAGGAGCCGAACGCCAAAGGCATTGAGCTACCGCGGTGGGCTGCGGTGAACTCGTGTACGTTTTGTCATTATTACAAAGGTAACTACTGTCGACCATTTATCCTGAAAAAAACCTCTTCCGAGACAATCAATTCAAAGAGGAGTTCGAAAAATTGGGCAGTTTGACGGCCTGAGCTGTTCAGTGCATCTGCGTAAATCACATCCATCGCACGAAATGATGTCATCATCCCGTGATTGTCTTAAGTGGCGTCATCATCGGTCATGTGACGTATCGGGTACATAATAGATGGGCGCATGACCGATTGTCACGCTCACATGACGCATGCGACCTAGGGCAAATAGTTCAAATGCGTTCATCGGTCAGATGTGACCCATATGTCACATTACCTGGTCGTGGGACTCGTTATTTGTCGTGTGAGACATTAAAAACTTTACACATAACCGGACGCTGTTGCACTACATGATCCATTTCAATGATGACGCTGAAACTCGCATCACATTACTTCGCATCAATTTTTTAATGTGAAAGCACTGCTTCTGGAGGTCTAACCGGCTCATCGAGTTTGTGTGAAGCTTTTACCTTGAGGATGACCTAGGCCAAAGCATAAACAAAAAAACTTTAGAGATCACTGTGGCTACCCGCACTGGAAGAATGCGAAAGCGTTGACGCCTCCTCGACACTGGTCTCCTTTCAAACTTGCCACCACGGTTGTTTTCTCGTTCACTTGATTCAGCCTCCTGCTCTCGACGACACTTCTTACGTTTTCTTTTCGCAAGTGGTTCAGAGGTAGACGTCGAAGCTCCACTATTCGACGCCGCAGGCGTGTTACTCATGACGGCGCACTCACACAAAATGCACAATTACCACCGCGTCGCCCAGCATACGGAAAACACGTGCGGGAGCAGGCGGCGAGATAGGGACTGACATAAGAGTGGCGCGCGGAAGCGGAAGCGGAAGGAAGAGGTAAACTCATTCCGCGCCTTTTCTTTTTTTTTTTTGCTGCGCCGTCAGTCAGTCAGTCCGTCAGTCAGTCCACTTTATTTAGCCAAAAGGTGGTAGCTTGCTCTCCCGCGGGTCTCAACCTAAGCCGAGGGCCCGGTGGTTGGGCTATTGGGCCGGGGACGGTGCCGTTGGTCGGTCACAGCCTCGGCCGCCAGGCTGATCAGTTTTCGCTCGGCGCCTCTGACGTCATGTTGCTAAGGGCCTCCGAGCTCACGGTATTGCGACAAGCTACGGCTGACGCTCCCTTCTGCCACCGATGCCATCACATCGACAACTCGCTATTACGTCATAGCGTAACGTAACGAATATTTATTTATTTCCTTAATTATCTGTCAGTTCACCTCAAAACGTAATTGGTTTCTTAATTAACCACTTCCTTCACAATTATTTTACCTCAATTCATCTTAATTCACAATTAATGTACAATTTATTCACATTTAGTTCACCATAAATCATCCTTAATTTATCTTCATGTATCTTCAGTTAACATTTTAATCACCTTAATTCACCTTAACTCCCGATTAATTCACTTTTAATTCACCTTAATTCAGCCTTAGTTCATAATAATGTACCAGTAATTCACATTTAGATCACATTTAGTCACCTTAATTCACAATTATTCACCTTATTTCCTTAATTCACTCTGGACACTTTCTATAATCATTAATTACTGATTATATTTTGATTAACTGCAGATTTTCTCTCGTTTCATCTCAGTATTCATTTCAGACTTTCAAATTTGGCGCCACGAGCTGGCTCCGCCCACAGTTCCGGTCACGCGTTTCCACTCTTCCGGCGTTTTGAAGTTTAGCGCCACTTTTGCTTTGGTCCCGCCCACTTTTTGTGCGTTTTTGGCTCTAATTAAATAGCTATTCATCCAAATTGGATTTTTGTTTTCGAGCGATATCCTCACATCATCCCTCTTTCGATTACAACCACTCGTTTGATGCTACCTCTTCTGAGTTGCCCACAACTGCTGCCGACACATTTTGCGGAAACGATCCCCGCCCACAAAGCCTAGTAAAGCTGTCGCTGTAATAACTATTGCCAAGACTGGGATTCGAACCCGTGGTGGGCGAATATATCAGCTTTCCTGGCCACTGCGCGAGAGCACTATCCTATCGTCACCGCCGATCACGCCTCGTGATAAACTGCAACACGCTGTCGCGCTGTGCATTGCACAGATTCGTGTTGATGTACTAATGCCGCTGTCGAACTAAAATACACAATCTAGCGCTGTGCATTGCATATCGTCGTCTTCATAAACTAATGCTACTATCGCACTAATATAGTCGCCAGACCTGTTGACGACCCAGCAAACGCGCTGCCAACTAGGCGGAACAGAGGCTTTTGGGCGTATATTCGGTTTACCTACGTTAAAAGCCCAATGCTTTTTTAACCCAGAGATCAATCAACACAATTGCTAGACGAGAGATTTGCTAATGCTTTGTTAAACAAAGCTTCGAAAGTCCCAGGCGTAAGGAAGAGATGCACAGCAAGAGCCCTGATGCGCAAGCGAGCGCTCGTCCTGGGCTTGTTGCCTTACGTCTACATCTTTTTATCCGTTGCTTAAGGTTAAACTCCTGAAGCAAAGTAGTTTGTTAGTTGCTTCAACTTGACGAAATGTTGCAGTTGTAAAGCTTACATCGCCGCGTGCATGTTTATTGATCAAAATGATGCGCTACATAGTGAGAAGAAATGCCAATAACAGTTTAAATCGAATTCCTGGGCATTCCTGTGCTCTCGGGGAGCTCTTTTTGTACTTGTCTTAGCACATGACAATCCCCTGTTTCAGCTAAGCTTAGGCTAAGTTATTGACCCCGTTAGTAGCGCCATCGCAATAGAGAATGTAGCCGTGGCCGCGTGTTATTTTTCAGCACGATTCGAACATCTTTTTCTCCATTGTTATGTATGATAGGTCGGAAGAAGTCATGTATACTGCCTCAATCTGAAACGCCTTTCCATCTTTGTTTGCATTACGCAATACCTACATGCAGCCTGCCTAACGCCTACGTAATGAAAACGGTGGCTGTGCCTTAAATCAGAGCAGTGACTCTGGCATAGAGCGAGCTCATTACACGCGGTGAGGAATAAGGATTTTCTGCTCAAGAAACTTGAGACGTCGAACTTTTCCAGATGACGGGTTGGGCTTATTGTAGGCACCGCGTACTCACGTGTGCCTTGCACAATCTGAGGATTTCGGGAGGCGTCTTAATAGGACCTTTCGGATCACCGTCTCAGCCAGTTAGAGCCTCACGAGGTGTATTTTCGAGCCGGTCCTACCCACGCTTGACACATCCCGTAATTCACGCGTCCCGCCAGAAAGGCGAAAAAAAAGGAAAGTATAGAAAAAAAACGCCTACACCTAGTGCAAAACATCATCGTTTTTTTTCGGGGGGGGGGGGGGGGGGGGGCTTTGTTCAATAAAGCAAGTTGCTCCCATAAAGGTCTTGCCACTGCCGCGATGGACTGGCCGCGAAGACAAATAGCGTGCTTAACACTAAGCCCAAGACTTTCAAATGAGGAGCTGGAGAAAATGTCGTGCGGACGAAACTCATTTGTTTTTGACTTGCATAAAAATAAATGCAGAGGAGTGCCGAAAAACATGTCACTTTGGCAAAGCCGCAGCCTCTACGGTAATATCCGTGGTTTTGAAACTCTGGCATCGAGCACCAAATGTTCAGTCGAATTCGTTCTGACGCCCACCTGCCAAGTCTACTTAACCACCATCATCAGCTTGACTACGCTCACTGCTGGGCAAAGGCCTCTCCCATGTCTCTCCAATTAACCCTGTCCTTTGCCAGCTGCATCTACCCTTTGCCTGCAAACTTCTTAATCTCATCCGCCCACCTAACCTTCTGCCGCCACCTGCGGCGCTTACGTTCTCTTGGAATCCACTCCGTTGCCCTTAAGGACGAGCGGTTGTCTTGCCTTCGCATTACATGCCCTGCCCAAGCCAATTTCTTTCTCTTGATTTCGAATAGGATGTCATTGACTCGCATTTGTTTCCTCACCCACTCTCCCACTTCCGATCTCTTAATGTTACACCTATCATTTTTCTTTCCATAGCTCGCTGAGTGGTCCTTTTCGTTAGACTCCACATTTGTGTCCCATACCTGAGTACCGGTGAGATATAGCTGCTTACATTTCTCTTGAGGAGTATTGGTAAACTGCCATTCATGATCTGAGAGAACCTGCCATATGCGCTCCACCCCATTCTTATTCTTCTTGCTATTTCGCTGTCATGATGCGGATCAGTGGTCGCTACCTGCCCTAAGTAGACGTATTCCCTAACCAGTTCCAGCACCTCGATACCAATTGTAAACAGCTGTTATCTTCCGAGATTGTTTAACATTAGTTTAGTTTTCTAGATAAATTTCTGGACCCACCATTCTGCTCTGCCTGCCTAACTCATAACTTAACCATACGTCTCCTTAAATGCTCGCTCAGAGCCTCCACAATAAATATGGCGAACTGGGCTTGTTGGTGAAGGTTCATACTTCAAACAGCGCGAAAGACGGGACAAAAGAAGGAGACAGCACAAGCGCAATAAACCGACGTGTGGCTTAAAACTACTACAGTTTATCGGTTTGGTTCTCTATTGTGCCTGTGTCCTCTTTTGCAGATCCGAGCATAATGAGCGTCCACGAGTAATAATAATAATAATTGGTTTTTGGGGTAAGGAAATGGCGCAGTATCTGTCTCATATATCGTTGGACACCTGAACCGTCCACGAGTGCACGTCTCTTTTTCAGGCGTGCTATTTAGGCAGCCGCCTGTGAGCAGTCATAGAATAAAAACTGCGAATACGACACCGTCATCACGTTCCGAGGCCAGTACAGCGCATATGAAATGCTAAAACGCTGTACGTAATCGAATAGTACCATGAAAGTCTGGCAGTATCCAGTGAATCGGCAACCTATGTCTAAGTGCACGAAAATAATAATAATTGAATTTAGGGGAAAGGAAATGGCGCAGTATCCGTCTCATATATCGGCGGACACCTGAACCGCGCCGTAAGGGAAGGGATAAAGGAAGGAGTGAAAGAAGAAAGAAAGAGGGGCCGTAGTGGAGGACTCCGGAATAATTTCGACCCCCTGGGGATCTTTAACGTGCGCTGACATCGCACAGCACACGGGTTCCTTAGCGTTTGGCCTCCATAGAAACCAAGCCGCCGCACAGCACACGGGGCACGAAAAGAAATTTAAGAAATCGGCAAACGCCTTTCGTTGTTGCCATCTTTGAAATATTGCCAATAAGATGTTAGTGGCGACGTGAGGCCTCCTGCAAAATGCTCAGTTGATGAAAAGTGCATCTGGTGGTCAGTGTACACCCCTGAGGAAATTCCGAAATGTGCGCAGTGTTTCGTTTCAGAACTGACAAGATCTTAATAGTAATGCATAATGTGGTCCAGAATACGAACAGAAATGATTGTCATTTTACTAGAGAAATAACCTCAGCCACTGTTTCAGTTGGTAGTCTTGGGTCCTGATTCGATCCTCTATCCAGCATGAAGTGGCAGATCGTATGCAACAAGAATCTGCGGTTTCTGAGTACATTCGGTGTGATGAACCGTAATGCTCTTCTATTTTCTAGAGCATTTGTGTCATCCGCTTTTTTTAATTTGGAAAACAGGATTTGTTCACCACCACGGCCACTGATCTCGTAAACGCAATTTGCTGGCCGTCTTTAATTTTATTCTGTTAGTTCAAAAACACATGACTCAACGGAGTTAATGTTGTCGTATTTAGGACTCTCGGACTTCACAGACTGCTCCGATTTCAACCCCTAGCAACAAGCAGAGCCAAATTCTCTGGCTTCCTTGACTGCAAGGAAAAAAATTAGAATGCAGCAAACCAGAGACACCCACTTTCCACAAGTCAGAGATCACATCACGAAGTCGCTTTTTCTTAATTTTGTGAGAGGACACCCTGACGTTATCCTCGCTACTTTTCTACTCGAATTACATCCCAAGCTTTTCGCCTGACATCACTCCTAATTAAACTCTCAAGAGACGATGACTCGCGCTGAGCTGAATATTTCTTTCGCAGAAGGTAATTACTCGTCTGCCGGATTTATTATCTGTTGCCCACCGCCCACCCAATAAGGCCAGTTAGTGTTGTGGAATCGTAACGAGTAGGGAAGAGGGGGATGGGGGGGGGGGGGTACAGGAATTACATCTTGGGGTAATTACTGAAACTCCTAAAGCTGCAAGATAAGCGCTGCTGCCGCAAAGCAGGTTGCTTCCGTCTATATATGATGTGTTTTTTTCATACTTCCGCCGGTGACAGCCTCTTTGCTTGTTATTTAGCGATGCAGGGCAGCAAGCTGTGCAGATGTCGCGAGAATGTCTCCTTGGTTTATTTGTGGCCTTGATATGCCTACTCGGTGCTTGTTATGCAACTTCGCAAGGCTGCTGTCTTTTAGGCGAGTGGCCCACCGCTCTAAGCAGAAATTAGGTGAGGTTGTGAACATGTCAGGGAACAGCTCTAATTAAGTGTCGCGCTCGAGCAGCTTAGTGAAACATTTTAGAAGCCCCCTCTACACTTGGACTGCTTGTAAGAGTTAATTAATCGAACACTACAACCCAGAAGTTACAGTTATAGACCAAACTACTGAAGCCACAAAGTAAAAAAATGCTTCTTAACGTAAAAGTGGCTCCAGAAACAGTTCGTGAACTGGTGTTGAATGCCGACGTTAGTCTACAGGACTAACTGAGCGCACCTGAAAAAGCAGCGATGCACTGCTGATATCTTTGGAAGAATTCAAGCAAACCGCGATTTCTTGGCTTTGTTCGCAAGCGCGCATGAAATGAGGCAGCATAAATACAGCATGCTATTTTGGACGGCTGTTGGCGCAGGGAAGGGGCAACCAACTAGCACATCTTAGCTTGATGGCATAGGCTCGTTAGGCTACCTGAATTCGTATAAAACTATAAAACTATTCACTATTTTACGAACGGTTTCCAAAATGCATAGTGAATCTGATCATGCAGCGAAAGTTCTGAGTAATCTCCAACTCTACAGATCTCCAATTACAGATTTCCACTGGTAGTATGGTCGCTGTTGACGCTGTGTGTGCATGGGGGAGCTTTTAGGTTAGAATAGAAGGGTGCTGCTGGTTCAGAACGTTTGAGGGAAATCGGCACAACGGAACTTTGACGCTTTATAGTGTGCATGTTCCGACGCTATAACCAACGAATGTAGTTAATTTCCAGATATTTCGAAGTTTCTCTGCAGCTGGTCGCTCCCTTAACTACAGAAATGAAGGCGTCACAGATGAAACGGGTTTCCATTTTCGCCTCTTGCTGCTTGAAGATCACCTGTAGTTCTACTGTCACCGCATTTGTTTATGCATTCATTACACGCTGTCATATGTTACCAAACATGCAATAGGATAATACAATGTCCTTGTAATTTATTTTTTCTATCCCTTTTGGCGCTTTTCCTCATCCTCTAAGACGTCCCCATTTCCAGGTTCTGCGCTAAGGGGCGGCCGTTGGCTTTAAGAGCATGCTGAGGACAAACAAGCAATAGTTGGTCGTTAATATTTGTCACTGTCACCGACAACAGAGCTTTTATGAACCAGAAAGGTCTGAAAAACGAAATACAGATGGCGCCATCAGCGGTCGGCTTCGCACAAGTATTATAGAACCTCCTTGGCTTCGCCAGTAAAATGCGTGCGTCGATGCCGATTCTTGGGTGAGGATCTCAAAGGCCACGCTACATCACCATTCACTCCAAAACAGTGCCAGCCCGTGCTTTTTGGTAATGGCGTCGCGAATTTGAATAGACTGGCAGGAATATTTGTAAGTCTAATCTGAAAGATATAATTGCGTCTTTTGCTGCTGGTCAAAGGTCAACGTAGCCAAAGGCAGTCAGGGAATCAGTTTTTATTCAGAAAAATAATTCGACATAGTAATCCTGGTCATATGCTCGTCATTTTTTTTTTATTTACAATACCCCTAAGGGCCCTCGTGCGAGGGTATTACATAGGGGGGGGGGGGGGGGGGGGGGGGCGATACAAGCATAAAAATATGGCACAGGCATTAGAAACAAAATACACGTAATAATTAATTAAAACTAGTAATGTACACAAATAACAACAACAAACAACGCAGAAGAAAATATTCAGTAAATGCACATAATACAACAAAAATACCAAATCTGTTAGTCCATGGTTTGTTTTAACGAATGCTGAAACGATTGTGGGTTAACCTCAGTAGCTATGTGTGATGGCAAGTTATTCCAATCTATTATAGTGCGAGGAATGAATGATTTCGAGTAGAGCAAAGAACGGCATGTGACGCGTTTTATTTTGTTAACGTGGTCGCGGCGAGGAAAGACTGCAGGGTGTGGCAAAAAGAAGTCGTCGTGGAGGGTGGGATGGTGATACAGTTTGTGAAGCAAGGTTAGGCGAGCGAAATGGCGTCGACATGATAGCGGTTCCAACTCGGCACGTTGTTTTAATGCTGTGACACTGGTGAAGCGTGAATAATCTGAAAAGATGAAGCGAACAGCACGGTTTTGCAGGGATTCAAGGTTGTTTATGATGTAAGCTTGATGAGGGTCCCATATGGCAGACGCATACTCAACTTTCGGGCGGATTAGCGTGATGTAAGCAAGTTTTTTTAAGTGTGAAGGCGCGTGTTTGAGATTACGCCTTGTTTAAAGATTCGTCTTCCGTTAGCTTTGAAGCCGAGCAGAGAAACGTTAGTGAGATGTTCTTCACCTGTGTTCCTCCGGAACCCACAAAGACCATTGCCGAAGTTTGATAGGGCCATTGGTGAGAATAAAAAGGCAGTGAGCCATACAGAAATCAAAGCCTTAAAGAGGCACGAAGCTGAGCGCCATCACGCCAAGCATAGCTTACAGCGCTCTCCCTCGATTCCATGCTGTAAACGATCGATGCAAGACGACATTTAATTCGGCAGTTAGAGGCGCTGTTGTGTGACTGCTCCTCCCTTACGTTTCACGACCATTCCGCACGCCAAGGAAGGGGAGAATAAAAAAATGGAAGCAGTGTAACGACTGCCGGGAACCATAGGCGGTTATGAGTTGCACGCTAGGTAGTGTTACATGAAGGAAGGCGAAGGAATGGAACCGAAATAGCAGCCGCGCCTTGAGTGAGCGTGTTGCAAAGCTATCACGCCATCTGGCACGTGGCGTACCAAGGGAGTAGTGCTGAATGGGCCACTAAAATATTGTCGCGTGAAAACCCAACCGGGCAGACACGGGTCAAAGCTGTGGCTGGCATCTGGAATGGCACTGTCGCGAAAATGATGCTGCTATTTACTCAGAGTGGGTGCTTTAACTGAGCCCTACGCTTACGCGTTCTTTGCACGCGCCCACGTCCTGAGACACGTCACTGTAGAATGGCTGTAGACGTGAGCGACGCGAAAGAAATTGCGTGACGTTGCTTGCAATTTTCTCTTGTCTCTTTTGTAGAAGCGCTTCTCAATGTGTTTCTTTCCGCTCAACAAGGAGGGACCGGTTGCGAAGTCGACCGTGACGCCACTACAATACGACACAAAACAATGGTAGTACGGAAGTACCTATTGCGAACTAGCATTTTATAAAAAAATATTAACCTGCGAATTATATACGAACAGGCAATAGTGTTTTCAGTGAAGCACGTCTCGAGAATGTTTGTCACTGTTGCGGAGGGTACATTATACTTCATTCGATAATTTAGAACATTACTGTTACAAGATTGCCATGCGAAAAAAAATTTTTTGTTATCATCGAAGCAAAACTTTACTATGACTGGAGAATTTGTTTCGATATATTGCGTTGAGAATACACGGAACAATAAGAGCAACTTCCGGTACTCTTTGCACGCTTTGCGTTTGCTGATAGCTTGTCTATTCGCAGCATAATTGTGCACTCCTTCTAGGCTGTGCGTGATTCTTAATATACTAATTGGACTGTTAGAATAGCTGCAGTAATCCTTTCCGGACGCCGTGCATCACAGGTACTGAGCCCTATTCGCGCGCTGATTCAAGCAGCTACTTGTGGAAGAATGGGTATTTTGACGCGAACATGTTTTCAGTGTCTGGTAAAGTACACAATTCAGTTTGCATCTAATTGTATCACTCTGTAGTTATTTGGCCGTGCCAGTGATTTGAAAAAAAAGAAAGATGTAGCCGCACACTTTACTTATTTAATAAGGCTGTAAACCATGCAGTGAAGAATGAAACGTGAGGCCCGCGGCATATAGACTATTCTGACCTGAAACTTAGAAGTGGCCTTGACGTTATTGCTCGTTTTCTGGATCTCGGCTCGTAGATTTTGCAAAAGACGCTCGCAACAAAGTGTTACGCGGTTCATTAATAGAATAAAGAGGTGTACAGGCAAGAGAAAGACAAAGCGCTGACACACTACTGCCCCATTTCTCTACAAATAGTGCCCACAGGGAGATTTGTAATTTCAAACGCAATCTGTAGCAACTGCGAAACAGCGTCCTTTCACAAAATATCTCTGACTGTTTCACAGAAGCCGAGCCACATTGTTTAATAAAAGAGGTACGGAATGCGGTTGTTTCGAGGATACAGCCGTGTGAGGGAATTGTTTTTATATGTGTAATTATTGGTCATTTTCTTTTTATAACAGAGGGGGCAGCAAGTCTGTGCAAGAAACAAAGACAACAGGTACCATGTCAGTGCTAGTCTTCCGATGCGGACTGTCTGCAGTGCTTCATAAGAGACCTGCGCTGCAAGAGGGGACAAGTCCTGCTGCAAATATTTTTATTGTCGAAAGCAAGAGCAGCAAGGTTCGAACCTGAAGATGTTTTGTTTCAAGACAACAGCTACGTGAAAAATGACTGCACCGCCCGGCCACATTCATGGCGCAGATCAGTTCGAAAACAGCACGCTGACATTTCTGATCAGCGCAAACGCCACTGACATTGTCGCCTCTAACGCCGAAGATATATTGGGCCCACGCTACCACAAACGAGCCCGCATCATCATTATCATCGTGATGATCGTCGCATCGGTCGTGGGAAACACAATCGTCTGCTGGAAGCTCGTCTTCAAGCGGCAGCACAGGCGAGTGTCCAAAGCCAGGGTGCTATTCCTCAACCTGGCCATCGCGGACCTTTTGGTGGCCTGCATCACAATGACGTCGCAGGTTGTGTGGGAAGTGATGGGCAGGCTGTGGATCGCAGGTGATGCCTTCTGCCGTCTGTTCAAGTTTTTGCAGACTTTCGCGCTCGTTTCGTCGACATACATGCTGGTGGTTATTGCGCTGGACAGGCACATCGCCGTTGCCACTCCGCTGGCGCCAAGCCCGGACCCTTGGCGCTTGGCTGCCTTCACTTGGCTAGCGTCCTGCCTGCCTTCGCTACCGAACGTCTACGTGTTCCACAGCGTAGAGGTGGCTCCAGGAAAGTGTTTCTGCGCGTCCATATTCTATGACCGCGGCATGCCGCTGTACCACCGTCAGGTGTATATGGGATTCGTGTTCCTCATGGTGTTCGTCGCACCGCTGGTGCTCCTGGTGACTTTTTACACGGGCATCCTGTGGGCCATGTGGAAGCACAGCGCCAAGAGTGGGAAAGTGGGCCAGCAGACAGCTTCTTCGCTTCCAAGAGCCAAGGTACGTATATTCCAAGAAATTGTTCAGATTTCCAGCTGTCGTGAAGCGTGCAACAGCAATTTTAAAACGAGGCACTTTATTATGAACATGAGTGCCGGATCACGTATCGCCAGCTAGATCAATCGAATAAACAGGCAGTCAGGCAGCTAGCCACTGGGTAGATCCCTGAGTCGCAAAAAAATTAGAACTGACTCGGGGGGGGGGGGGGGGGGGGGGGCAATTGATTCTGTGAACAGAATATCTTGGGTGTGATCAAATATCCTCAAGGTTACGCCCAAGCCTTGTATTTCCTCACGTGACGCTGCGTGCTAAAGCATGAAGGAATATTCTATGTTTGTTTCTATTGGTAATTTTAACTCAATACATTCCAACCAACAGACAAGGTAAAGAAAAATTGTATTCGCCTTTGTCTCACACCTTAATTATGTTCGTTTGAAAATTCTAAATCACGATCGTCAAAGACGTCGCGGCCGAGTTAGTGAGATTGTGAAACCACCACTGGTTTGCCTGAATTTTCAAGGACCAACTACATGTGATTCGGGGCCGCAAAGAAGGTAATAAATCTATCTGTTTAATACTGATTAAAATGCCTGAATTTTCGAACAAAGAAAAAAAAGAAACAGAAATGACCGTACTGTTTGCAACAGAGTGTTTAATAGTACTGTTAAACCATGATCATACAGTTTATACATGTCTTCTTAGCCCTAGCGAAAATCGGTCACGTGCATCCAGAGCTCATATAATCTCAACAGGCTAATCGAACGCTCTTAACCAGGTCAGTTCCGCAGCTTTGCTCGGGAAGCGGTGATTGCGGCATCTAGTGGCGCTGTAGTTGAGCTTTCTACATCGTCGGCCTGCGCACCTGTTTCGATCGCAATATATATATATATATATATATATATATATATATATATATATATATATATATATATATATATATATATATATATATATATATATATATATATATATATATATATATAGCAGACAAAGTTAAGGAAATGAGGGGCTCGTTTGATAAACTTATAAAGGTAGCCAACAGTCACCGAAACCAAAATGCATAGGCGAATGTTTTTTTTTTTTTATTTTTCTTTTCAATGTGTAGTGCTGATCAGTGGGATAATACTTCGATTAATCTATCGCTTAAAGAAAATTACTAATAAAGCAGCAGAAAAAACATCCATTCTGCCGGTGGGATCCGAACTCAGGACCTCCGAATATATATATATATATATATATATATATATATATATATATATATATATATGAAGGGAGCCAACAGAACAGTCACCGAAACCAAGGTGCATAGGGGAACGTTAATTTTTTTAATGTGTTATGCTTATCAGTGCGATAATAATACTTAGATTAATAAATCGCTTAAAGAAAATTACTTATAAAGCAGCAGAAAAAACAACCATGCCGCCGGTGGGATCCGAACCCACGTCCTCCGAATATCGCGTCCGGTGCTCTTACCAACTGAGCTACGGCGACGGCTGTCCAATCTGCTGCTCTCGTGGGTATTTATGTTTACTGGGTGTAAGAGAGCCTTGAGAGTGTTCACCAGCGCCACCCTCGACCATAGCGGCGGACGTAGCACGTCCTGTAATACCGCGAGCGTGACGTAGAACGTCATCTAACGGCGAGGGCGCAAACCGTGCGAGAGCCCTCTTATGCTACCTATGGCATCAAGACTGCCAGAACCGAGACCCTCGTTAAGCTATTAGCAGACAAGTTAAATGAAATGAGGGGCCCGTTTGACAAATTTATGAAGGGAGCCAACAGTCACCGAAACCAAGGTGCATAGGGGAACGTTAATTAATTTTTTTTTTGATGTGTTATGCTTATCAGTGGGATAATAATACTTAGAATAATAAATCGCTTAAAGAAAATTACTTATAAAGCAGCAGAAAAAACAACGATGCCGCCGGTGGGATCCGAACCCACGACCTCCGAATATCGCGTCCGGTGCTCTTACCAACTGAGCTACGGCGACGGCTGTCCAATCTGCTGCTCTCGTGGGTATTTATGTATTTAAGCGATTTATTAATCTAAGTATTATTACTCCACTGATAAGCATAACACATCAAAAAAAAAATTAACGTTCCCCTATGCACCTTGGTTTCGGTGACTGTTGGCTCCCTTCATAAATTTGTCAAACGGGCCCCTCATTTCATTTAACTTGTCTGCTAATAGCTTAACGAGGGTCTCGGTTCTGGCAGTCTTGATGCCATAGGTAGCATAAGAGGGCTCTCGCACGGTTTCCGCCCTCGCCGTTAGATGACGTTCTACGTCACGCTCGCGGTATTACAGGACGTGCTACGTCCGCCGCTATGGTCGAGGGTGGCGCTGGTGAACACTCTCAAGGCTCGCTTACACCCAGTAAACATAAATACCCACGAGAGCAGCACATTGGACAGCCGTCGCCGTAGCTCAGTTGGTAAGAGCACCGGGCGGGATATTCGGAGGACGTGGGTTCGGATCCCACCGGCGGCATGGTTGTTTTTTCTGCTGCTTTATAAGTAATTTTCTTTAAGCGATTTATTAATCTAAGTATTATTATCCCACTGATAAGCATAACACATTAAAAAAATTAACGTTCCCCTATGCACCTTGGTTTCGGTGACTGTTGGCTCCCTTCATAAATATATATATGTGTATATATATATATATATATATATATGAGCTGGGAGGACGGGAGCAGCGCCGAAAACAGTAAGATTGCAGCCAGTTCTCACACGAAATTCAAAGATCTTGCGTTCGGATCACAACGGCGACACGTGGGGTTATTTTCTTCTGGTTTTAATCACTTATCTTTAAGCCATCAAATAACTACCTTATTAAACTCCCAGTGATAAACACCACAAATTGAAGAAAAATAGCAACATTGCTCTAAGCTCCCTGGTGTCCGTGGCTGTTGGTTTCCTTCATATTTACGTCAAAACGAGCCCCTCACTTCCCTTCCCTTGCCTGCTCAACAGCTTGACGAGGCCCTCGATCCTGGCAGTCTTGATGCCACGGACAGCATGCGCTCGCACCGTTCGATGACGTCCCACATCACACTCGCGGTAAAAATTACAGGATTGAACTTAAGTCTGCTTAGGAGCTGAAATGCGAAAGCCTTTCATTTTCCTCTCTTTCTCCCTCCATTTCTCACATGTAATAGTTTTCATTGTTATTTTGATTTTATTTATTTGTATGTTATTATTTTCTTATTTAGTCTATTTTCTAATGATCGTTTTAGTTTTTATTCTTCTCTGTTTCTTTTTAAATATTTATTTCTTGTTTTTTTTATTCTCTTTTTGCGCTTTTTATTTTTGTCTCATTTCATTACATATATGTTGCTTGTGAATAGTTGCTTAATCGACTTTTATATGTTATTTCATTTACCATGAGCTTATGACTGACAGTTCGTGCGAACAACTTCTATCCACAATTTCCGTCTACAACTTGCGTCCGCGCAACTTATGAACCAAGAAAGGCTTACTCCTAAATACAGGGCGTATTACGTCCGCCGTTATGGACTAGGGTGGCGCTGGTGAACACTTGTAAGGATCAAGGATAAGGATTTTTTTAATTTGTGGTGTTCATCAATGCGATATTAATGGGGTAATTATTTTAAAGAAAATTTATTTGAAAGCAGAAGCAAAAACAACCACATTATACCACGACCTCCGAATTTCGTGTCTGGTGGTCTACCAAATGAGCTACGGCAACGGCTGTTCAATCATCTGCATTCGGGGGCATTTATGTGCAGTGTAACCGAACTTTGAGAGTGCTCGTCCATAGCGGCGGAAGAAGCACTTCCTGTATTACCGCGAGTGCCACGTAACAACGTGGCAACCATTAAAGCGCATATAGACTCTTGGAACGCTAAAAGGGCACCATAAAGCGCTTCTCTCTGTCAAACCGCTCGCTTATTCGCGCTGGAATTTGACGCAGTGATCAAATACGACAGTCCTGCGGTTTCAGTACAAATTTTGTATGACGTACTTTCCTGCGCTAATCAGAATGAATTATAAGTCCACGTCTTCTACAGCAATGCCGACCCCCTATAACAAGCAGCTGTCGCATAAGACGCGTTTTGATTTACAACAGTCTGTATATGAATCCCAGAGCGTGCATCGTTCGTTCCCGAGCAACGCGCAACATTTGAAACAAAGAACGCGCAAGGCACAAATTTGGTGTCTGCAAACCCAAACGTGCCGAGAAAGCGTTTGAAAAAAATGGGGGGAGGGGGGGGGGCAATCAGAAATACATAGAGGAGAGAGGAGGGAAAAAGAGAGCTGCCATCCGCGGAGCGTACGTAGAGATTTAATTTACCCGCATATGAGGAGAGTGCGCGGACACGGCTGCGTAATGATCAACGAAATAAAAAAAAACAAAGAAAAAGTTAGCGTCCGGGGTAAACAACACAGGGGAGAGCCAAAGCGTACCAGTGAGCGCTGCACTGCCTTTGGCCCTTCGCCCGGGCGGTCCCGCACCCCTCCAAGGCACACACATAAACGTTAACAAACTACACTGCTCCTACTCAGTGCCTGCTGCACGTGGCGTGCAGAACAGGTGAGGTCCACAGATGCTGACCAGATGGAGAGGTGAAGAAGTACAGTGTCCGAGCAAAAAAAAACAACAAAAAACAAGCGAACATGTTACTGGTAAAGTAGCTTATTTATCAATAACACCAGAAAACACTACAACTTACAGGCTTTAAAGCGCCCAAACATATTCAAGACAAGCACCAGCGTTACAAAGTGGCATCAAAATGTATGTCACACCATAGAACAGTGTTCAGTAACAACACAAGTTATAATAGCATAAATATAAATGAGAAGTGAGCATCAGGCAATGAGGTAGTTTTTAATAGCGACACAAACAGTTTAAATATTTTAGCTAACAATGAAAGCGATTAGAACGGATGGCGGATTTATAAAAATGTTATCACATCGTCACAATCATTAAAGCAGAATTTAGTCGCAATGGTAGTAAAGTTTACCAACGCTGTCATTAATTCCGGCAGACAAATCGTTAAATTTGTATTACTCGCAGGCTTCTCTGTCGTAATGGATCTGGAAGCAGGCCTGCAGTATAGTGGCCTTGAAACTGTCAAATGAATTGCCTTGCGTGTTTACGTATCTTGAAATTTAAGAGGCAGACCTGGCAGTAGTCGCATGTGTGCTCTGTAGGTGGGAATTTATTCTCAATCGAAAAAAAGTTTCAGTTTGCCCAATGTGCAGCGCTCAACACACGCCGCACTCTGAAGGCTAGACTACATTATTTGCGTCGCAGCTGAAACTTTCTTGAATTTTAAACGAGAAAGTGGAGGGGCAGTGCTTAAGTGCATGGATCATCGGACAAAGGTTACAGCAAAGCTCCTTGCACGGTGTACATCCTGATACTTCACCATTCCACACGATGGCAAGACGGGCGAGTTGGTGATACATACTTCTGGGAAAATAGCACAAAAGACTAGGACAGCAAGGAAAGAAAACAACAGGACAAGCGCTGGTCCTGCGAAGAGATGCGCTATTAATATTTTACAAAATGTATGGCAAGCCAATTTTAGAATTTGGATCTGCGTTGTTTTCAGGCTTGGCTACATGCCAACTTCGTCCTCTCGTTCTTTTCGAGACAGAAGCACTTCGGATGTGCCTCGGCCTCCCAAAATTTGGGGCTCTCAATGTGCTTTACCTTGAAGCTCGCAATCCCCCTTTCTTATCTCGACTTCAATTTTTAACTGTGCAGACTTACTTAAAAATCTACGAATCTCATTTCCGCCATTCACAAAGCATTTTCTGTTGCCAGCTGACCTCCTTTTTAGTGCCTTCTGGTCTCGTTTCCATACCCCACAGGTAGTGTTTGTGCGAAGATTACTTGAGCCTTTAGATGTGAAAATTTATGACATCTTTCCTGCGCTATGCAGAGGGCCCGCTATTCATATTGTTTTCGACGATATTTTTCCCCAAAATGCAAAACTTTTGCCACCCTTTATTCTAAATGGTCGACTAGAAGATCATCTAAGGACTCTACCTACAAATATTGCAATTGCAACCGACGCATCGCAGGGCAATGAAAAGGCAGGTGAGGGAATATTCTGTTCGCATTTAGACTGGTCCTTTTCACTGCGGCTTACAGATTTCACCCCTATTTTTCAAACAGAGTTTCTGGCAGTAGTACTTGCTCTACGCAAGCTAGACCCCTCTATTACCGCAGTGGCAGTAATTACCGATTCTTTATCTCTGTGTTCGTCCCTCGCCGCGCATGCTGACGGTCCCATTTTCAACACATTCTTGTCCCTGCTTCCTCCGCACTTGAGTTTTGTTCATTTAGTATCGGTTCCCGGTCACAGCAGTGTGACAGTTAATGAGATTTCTGATACACTCGCAAAGGCTTCCCTAAGCGGCCCCGTGTTGCCTATGATCCCGGCTACAGCCTATATTACAGCACCTAGGTTTCAGCGACGTGCGTTTTTAAGCACGCAAGACACAACACTTGTAACATCGGCGGATTATCAGCACCTCAGATATTCTTGGAACAGGCAAGTTTGTGGATCTCGGCAGCTTGAAGTATCTCTGACGAGACTGCGGGGCCGTATCCCTCCTCTAAATTTCAATTTACACAGGTCGGGTTTGGCGCTCTCTCCTTTTTGTGCATTTTGCCGCGAGCCTGAATGTATTTGCATTTTTTGCTCTATTGCCGCCGATACACCTCTGAGAAGAAGGTTGCTGGAGTAGCCCTTGCGGCCCCTTGGCCTTAGTTTAAGCAGCCCGCTCTTGCTATCATTTGGTGCCACCACGTTTGGGTTCAGCCACAGATATGTTTGTACCGCTGTTCTATATTTTCTGCTAGAATCTGACCGACTGCCATTCTAAGGTTTACGAAACATTCTTTTCTGTCAATTATTAAATTTTGGCTTATTAATTCTGTTTCAGACTCTCTTTATAATTATTATTATTATTATTATTATTATTATTATTATTATTATTATTATTATTATTATTATTATTATTATTATTATTATTATTATTATTATTATTATTATTATTAATTTTGAAATGAAAACTTTTATCCCTTTTCTGTTCATGAGGAAGAATCCTCCGGTGTTGCTTTCCCGCGTGTTTTTCATTGTTATTGCCGGAGTACAGGTGAATAGCCACCCGATTCTTGGCCGATCACCAAGTGTGGGTATGTGCCATCTGTTGATAGGCTAAGAACAACAACAACCAGCGCTGGTCCTGTTGCTTTCTCTCCTTGTTGTCCTCGTCTTTTGCGCTATTTTCCCAGAAGGACTTCACCATTGTTTAGTTTTGAGGAAGTTACTGCATGCTTGATGTTTCTTGCCTACCTCAATACAACGCAGGAAGGTTCTAGAAGTAGGTCCTTAATTTTGGAACTCTGCAGGAGAACGTTGTGATGATCTTTAAGAACATTAACATCCGCCACTGATGCCGAGTAGGTTCATACAGTATTAGCTTCGAGCTTTGAGCTTTTTGTAATACGACATCATGTTTAACAGATCGAATAATATAAAGTTGCAGGGGAGTGAAAGAAAGAAAAAGAAGAAGCTATTTTCTATGCTCTCAGTTCTCAAAAATGAAAATGCCTACCTCACACACATAGCGCAGTTTTACAGAACTAGAGGCTTTCAGGAGGAAAAATTTAGGTACCCGTTATTCAGAACGAAAGCCAGATTTTGCTGATCGTTATGCGCTGTTAAGCGCGAACTTCTGTGTGCTCTGCAGTCTATATTTTAAACTTGTTCAGCCCGGCACTGAACGACTTAAAACTAGTCGTAATGACGAAAAGTTTGGTTAGAATTTTTTCGTTCTTCTTCCCTTGGCTAGTTCGGTCAACCTGCTTCCGTTATTATTATTATTATTATTAATAATAATAATAATAATAATAACAATAATATTAATAATAATAATAATAATAATAATAATAATAATAATAATAATAATAATAATAATAATAATAATAATAATAATAATAATAATAATAATAATAATAATAATAATTGGTTTTGGGGCGAAAGGAAATGGCGCAGTATCTGTCTCATATATCGTTGGACACATGAACCGCGCCGCAGGGGAAGGGATAAAGGAGGGAGTGAAAGAAGAAAGGAAGGAAGGGGTGCCGTAGTGGAGGGCTCCGGAATAATTTCGACCACCTGGGGACCTTTAACGTACACTGACATCGCACAGCACACGGGCGCCTTAGCGTTTTTCCTCCATAAAAACGCAGCCGCCGCGGTCGTGTTCGAACCAGGGAAATCCGGATCAGTAGTCGAACGTCCTAATTCCGTTATTCGTCAAGTGACAGAAAACAGAGAAAAGAAAATTTTGTACTTTTGTACTTTTTATTTTGCTACGTCACGTGTCTTTACAAACCAATCTCATCTGTCAGAAAATGCAGTCATTTGATCGATGGCACTTCAAGCGCAGGAGCAAGAGGCCATGTAATTGTTTTTCTGCGTAAAAAGGTCGGGTCGTCATTGTTTCCAACGAGATGAAAATGAGAGAGAAGAAAACGTTTTATGCAGATTAAGCTTCGTTTCGAACTTCAACAGAGATGAAGGAAAGCATAAAACATTTTGATAGAATGGACGGAGGGTAGGTCAAGCATAAATCCTTTCAAGGCGAAAATAAATGTAAACAGGAAAGACATATGAGCGCAAAATTACGAACACGGAAATAGTCAGGGAACGCGACGAGCGCTGTAATTTCAACAAGCTCCATCGGACGAAGGTCGTTTATACATATAGCGTGTTCCACAATTAAACGCGGGCTGTGGAGTGCTTCTCTCAGCTAAACTGGTGAGCAATTCGAACTCAGATTTCGGACGGAAATAGCATTTGGTCGGCAGAGTTGTTTTATGCTACATTTGTTTTGTGTACTTGCTGCCTGAATCCATCAAAAAAGTCTGATATTTCCATCGTCTGCGTCGACGACGAAACAAAAATTCAGGGCGGCACTTTGTTGACCTTAAGTGCGGTGAGGCGAAAGCCTTTAACGTGGTGATTCTGCTTGTGTCACTGATGTGTGTTTAAGATGTTAATTAAGTACACAATTGTTTGTGAATCTTAAATGCTAGAGACACAGGAGGGCGTTTGGGAGGCATCCGTCTTATACGACGCCTTTCTGGACTCTCCCGCGTCCTAGACAAGGAGAACTAGATATGCATTGGCAGGAAGTAGCGTAGTCGTTAGCACGCTCGGCTGCGGAACGGAAGGATGGTGGTTTGAATCCCATCGTGCACAAAGATTTCTTTCTTATCGAGTTGAAGAGCGTAACGGACGGACGGACGCGAGCATCAGCCATTAAAGGCTTTCGCCTTAAAAGCCTGTATCACAGCGATTGCAAGGGTAGCGACATCTCGTCTGTTGGCCGTGGAGATTCCGCAAAAGCAGGGAAGGGGGGTTGTTCTGTGGGAGGTTTGAAGACGTTCTTTCACGAAAAACTTGAAATTTAGAAGAGTTTTCGCCAGAGTTTTTTTTGTGTTCTTAAGGCAGTTGAAAATGCGTGTTCAGGCCTCCCGGAAAAGAACCCCCCCTCCCTCCACCTTTTCTCTCGCCGAATCTCCACGGCCGGCAAACAAGATGTCGACACAGGTGCGATCGCTGAGATACCGGCTTGATTTCTTTCGTCGTCGCCACAGATGTTGCGAATATCGGTGTTTTTTGATCACTTTAGGCAAATACCCCAAACATCAACAACACCAGCCTGACTACACCCACTGCAGGGCAAAGGCCTCTCCCACGTATCTTCAATTAAACCTGTCCTTTGCCAGCTGCGCCCATCGTATGCAGGCAAGCTTTCTAATATCGTCTGCCCACCGAACTTTCTGCCGCCCCCTGCTACGCTTGCCTTCTCTTGTAATCCATTCCGTTACCCTTAAGGACCAGCGGTTATCGTGTCTTCGCTTACAAATGTAGTATAAAACAATTCTGCCAGCCAAATTCTATTTCTTTGCCACATTTGAGCTCGAACAACTCACCAGTTTACTTTACCCCTGTGGCAAGGCGCGGACCGCAAACACTGACGTGTTCCTATATATATTTACTATTAGCAGACAAGGTAAAGGAAATGAGGGGCTCGTTTGACAAACATATTATGGAAGCCAACAGTCACCGAGACCACGGTTCATAGGGGAATGTTTTTACTTTTTTTTGTAGTGCCAATCAATCGGTTTAAAGAAAATTACTTATAAAGCAGCAGAAAAAACAACCATGCCGCCGGTGGGATCCGAACCCGCGACCTCCGAATATCGCGTCCGGTGCTCTTACCAACTGAGCTACGGCGACGGCAATCCAATCTGCTGCTTTCGTGGGTATTTATGTTTACTGGGTGTAAGCGGACCTTGAGAGTTGTTATATATATATATATCAAGAAAAACCCACATTTCGTTGTGGCGAAGGACCATTGACTTGACGTATCACTAATGCAATCATCACCTCGTTTCTTGATATAAAAGGCTTCAACAAATTCATGTTCTGTTATCAGTTATGTCCCAGCCGCCGCGGTGGCTCAGTGGTAATGACAATCGGCTGCTGACCCGAAAGACGCGGGTTCAATCCCGCCAGCGGTGGTCAAATTTCGATGGAGGCGGAATTCTAGAGGTCCGTGTACTGTGCGATGTCAGTGCACGTTAAAGAACCCCAGGTGGCCAAAATTTTCGGAGCCCTTGACTACGGTGTCCCTCTTAGCCTGAGTCATTTTGGGGCGTTAAACCCTCTAAATCAAATCAAAGTTATGTCACGACTTTTCATTAATACTTTACAATCCAATAGGCGAAGCTCGCAGCGACACGGTTATTCACCGAGCAGGCTTGGATGTATATCTATAAACACGTGATTACTTGAGGTCCACGCATTGATGCATGGCTAAAGAAGCGGATGTATGAACGTTGCTTGTCCAATAAAAACTTGTTGAAAGTGCAGCGCTCGTCCCGTTTTCTCACTACGTCCGTGTTCGTAACTGTGGGCTCCTATGTCTTTCCTGAATATTCACAAACACGCCCTGCCACGAGTACTACTGAATAGTTACAATCTCGCGTTGCCACTGCTAACTTCATACGCAACACATAGGACACAAGAAAGAAAGGTAAGTGCAAAGGCACATGAATCCTAGCACTTAGCAACAATAATTAAAAAAATTACACAGGATTAATAGAATGGATAGAAAAAAAATAGGCGCGGTGTAGAGACTGCTTTGACATTTCGTATATTTTTTTATTTACTTCAGTCAAAGCTTGTGTGGTTTCTTTTTTCTTAGTCGAACAATTCCTCGTTATTTCACCCATGGTCCCAAGCGTTGTAAAGCGAGCAGCAGCCATTGTGCCGTGGGCATTCCGTTTCATCGCTGCTCAGGCTGGACACGCGCTCATCCGATCTCCCTTGTTATCGGATGCTACACATTGCTCCAGACTATCCATCATACTTCGAGCGGCACCCTCTTTGTAGCATCTCGTTTCAAGGCGCACCGAAGTTTCTGCACTGAATACAGAGACCGGCTGATAGCGGTGGAGTCAGGGATTCCATATTCTTAGCTTAGGGAAAAAAAGTTCGAGGGAAGAACAGTGTAGGCTGATTCATCTTCCTGCCTTGGAAACTAAGTGCGAGAAAGAAGGATTGTGCGCTTTGTAGCCTGCCGATCGCATTCCAGCGGAGTTCGCTAAGGCGTCGTTTGTGTACAGCGCCTGCCTCCTCCTCGGAATGCCGCTCCCCCCTCCCACCCCCCTCCTCACTCCCGCCAACTCTCCAAAGAAACCTGGAAACCCGCCTTGTCCAAGACGGACCTGTCGCTGTGCTAGATTTTCAGCACCATTTCATGCAGTAGCAGCTTATTTCCATATATTATTTTTTGGTGTCTTTCTTCTCCTTTTCTCTCTTGCCGCTGCTGGCCGAGAAATGCCCTGAATAGCGGCCTTTCATGTCCGGTCAGCCCTCGGAAAGAAGCTTTCTTTGTATGTGAAAACTCCGACTAGATTAAAGGGCCCGCTTTCTAAAGAAGTTTCGGTGCTATTCAGTGTATAGTCGATTCAAGATGACATTTCAGAAATAAAACAAACGTGCATTCACACAACCCGACAAGCAGAAGTCAAGTTCCTTCTGAGCTCGTAATTTTTTCTAACTGGTCCTGTTTAGAGGGCTAGACAAACTGAACAGTGCAAAAGCTGAATACTTTCAAGTGTTCTAGAACAAAGTTTTCCGGGTGCAGAAAGCCTGCCAAAGGTTTTCTACAAGCATAGGGAAGGTGATAAGCGAGCATAAAGGCAATGAATGCAGAATACAATTTTTTTAGAATAAAGTACGCATACTTGAGTTTTATTGACTTTCAAAGCTCATTCTCCAGAGGAATCATCATGGTGCTTGATATTAGGCTCATAAACATACCAACTCCGTTTTTTTTCCCATGTCATTGGCTTGGTAGCCAGTACGTTCATCTGCTGACAGCGTAAACTACCAACAGCGTGCTGAAAAGTATGACACGTGCTAAAACAAGTGTATCAAAAATGCATGCAGTGTTCTGTTCCCTTGTTCTTACGTCTTACCGAGACCTCTGCCAGCAGAAATTGAGAAGGAAACTACTCCATAGAACTAACATGGCATTGAATTATGAAAGGTGTGTTGGTGTTTAATACGCCCTATGCTGAGGTTACTAGCTCCATACGAATTGCTTGCAGTGAAGAGTGAAGAAAAAATGCTGCCCCTAAATTTGACGTTTTGGTTGCTTTAAATTATACTTTTTCTATTAACTCCGAAACATCTGCAGCGCTGAAGTCTTTACAAACATGAGAAAGAAGAGCGGTCAGTAAACTTTCCTCACTTCATTTCACCGTCACGAAGTCAAAGCAGGCGAAGAAATGCCGCAGTCTCGTTTAGTTTAACATGTGGCTTCTTACTTTCTTTAATGGAATGTGGTGAATATAAGTCAGCTCGTGTCGTTAGAGGAATATTCTCAGTGAGTGCTCCGAGGCCGTGCATAAGTTGTAATGAACTTCGAAGCGTTCCAGTATTGCACGTGGGAAACTAAACTCGATGGGGCCCTCGAAGCCAGTACTGTTCCCAAGCTAAATCGTGTCCTGCAAGGTTACACGTATGTAGCCTGTTGCATAATCATAGCAGACATGCTTTCTAAACATTAACGCTAAATAAAAGTATTTTGCGAGGAATTTTCTTATCTGTACACAAGCCACTTTAGAGTTTGCTTATAAGGTGGTTGCTCTCGATGCCAAATGCATTTCTGTACGGGATGAGCGACAAGCTTAGTGTTACATTTAATGGCAGACACACATGAATTCTTAAAGAAAAAAGTATTTTTGGGAGTGAAAGCATGAATAAGCATTGCAAAAGGATGACTAACGGGGGAGTTGCACTGGTTCACCATGGAAAAACTTGTAGAGCTAGGCTTTCCTGCTTAGCAGATTAATAAGTGATAGCTTTTTTAGCCTTCATTTAGCCACTTTACTTATTCCAACCCTTCAAGCCTTTTCATTCTCTCTGCCTTTCATATCACAATTTTCATTTTACTCCTGCTTATTAACATGAACCAAAATATTTCCATGTCTATATTTCGTCATCTGCAAGTCACGGCTATTGATTTGAATCAAGTTCAATTTAAATAACTGGGTATGATAAATTATTTTACCAAGAAATTATGGCCCCATGGCTGACACTACAGATTCTACGGTGGAATGCGGGACTTTGCCTCTAAACCAAAGCTATATAAACTTTCGGTGTTTAGAAAACATCGCGTACAAACAATTGGGGGGGGGGGGGGGGGGGCATAGAAGGAACAATCTCAGCTTTGTGCTTGTCAGTCCCTGCATCTGTTCCCTTTCTGTGCGCTGTTTCCTTTCATCATGAATAGGCAGGTTACGCGTATGCACAAAGGCTTTAGTGATGTAATTATCGGGATAGCTTCACTCCCTTTGATTCTTTGCTATTGCGTTAAAAGGTGAAAGGCACCCTTTTTGTGAGGGCAACAGGGGCATTGATTTTTCTCCTTCTGACCAATGCACACACGTAGTCATAAATGGTAGTGCGTTAAAAAGTTCAGCGAGACTTGTAATCTCATAACGTAATCAAAGCCAGAATAAGGTGAGCCGGAATTTATCCAACTTTCGTTTTTGCTATATTTAGATGGAATATATAGAGCTCTTAAAAAACTCTACAGGGGTGCTGTATTATGCGAAAGAAGAATCGTTTACATCTGCCGCCATCAAGCTGTGTCTATTTCAGAAGAGAATGAAATACTACTTGTGGGACAACCGCGAAAGTGATTAAAAGCAGCACTCACTGAAAAATACTTTATAAAAGGTCAAACTAAAGCCTACAAGTATACCACCGCCAGGATGGCCATGGACAAATGTCGGCAAGGGCTGCCGATGCCGAACGCAGCCCCTAGTGGGAAGGAGGGGGTTAGAATGATTAAGGGAATCGTAGAATTACGGGGCCCGAGGAAAGCATGTGTTCAACATTTTCACATCAAGAGGGACAGTCGAAACAGAAGGCTTCAGAGCAATAATGGCAGAAATAATGGCAGAAGATGCACCGTAGGGGTAATGGTGTTCAGATAAATAGCCTGGAGGGTGAGCACATGTGTCGTTTGCTCCGTCTGCGCTTCGTCTGCACTTGGTCTGTGCCACATAGCTATGTAGAGCTGAGCTTGCTCCAGAACCAGTATCTTCGCTGAATGGGGCTCTCATATCAAAACACTGAAAATTGCCTTTGCATTCTGCGGTGAAGCTGAACAACGTGATGGTTTCTCGTGGATTTAATCGCTTGTGCTTGCGTTGCCTTTTGCGCAGGTAAAGACGCTGAAAATGACAGCGGTGGTGTTCGGAGCTTTCCTGGTGACCAACGTGCCCTACATGGTCCAGGAGGTGATCCTGGCATTCGGCAACCCTGGTGTCCTCAATGCCAACGTGGTGGCGCTGTCCGGTGTGATATCGGCCTCCAATAGCGCCATCAACCCGTACATCTTCCTGTACTTTCAGAAGGCACGTCGTGGAGCAAGGCGAAGCGCACTCGGCACGCTCCTGAAAAGAGTGCCATGCCTGCGGCGATGGTTCGTTCGCACCAGTCCGACCAGCCACAAGATGGCGACCCTGACGGTGACCTACTCTGGCCGCCACTCTAGGACAGTGACCACAGCCAATTGTGAATTGATATCGGAGAGAACTTAGTTCTTGTGGACGCTCGCTTTCGAATTGTGATAATGTCTCCTACAGGACACGTTTTGTACAGTCGGCGTAGCCCCAAGCCTGCCGTACATGTGTTTGATTCAGCCTAAAGAAACTGTGTCGCACCTGCGTTTTATATTTCTTTCATGGATTTTTGTCAGTGATTTCTCCGCGTTGTTCGTGAATTACGTCGTGCGTGAAGAGAAGATAGGTCCTGTGTCTGGAATGTGTTGCAGGGGCGTGACCGAAAAGGATGAACGTCGACTTCTGTGAAAGAAAAATGGAACAATGGCCTGACAAAAGTGCCGGACTTTATCGTTGGACCAGTGTCACTTTAAACCAGGAACTATGGCTCATCTTAGCCTAAAAAGACAACAAGAATTGGTTCGTGGTTTGGAACGAGGGATTATCGTGCAAACTCTGTGACTGCATATAGATTTCTATCGAACACGAACTGGCAAGTGTTCATGGCCGCTGCACATTCCGCTTTTCAAGTGTCCATTCTTGTTCCCGTAGAATCATCGACATCAGCCTGTCTCGCCCACTGCAGGGCAAAGGCCTCTCCCATATTTCTCCAGTAAACCCTGTTCTTTGCCAACTCCGGCCAACGTATCCCCGCAAACTTTTTATCTCACCTGCCCACCTAACTTTTTTGCGCCCCCTGCTACGCTTGCATTCTCTTTTAATCGACCCTGTTACCCTTAAGGACCAGCGGTTATCTTGCCTTCGCATTACATGCCTTGCCCAAGCCCATTCCTTCCTTTGATTTCGACTAGTGTGTCATGAACCCGCGTTTTTCCCTCACCCACTCTGCCCATAGAATGTGAGTTGACAACTTATCGTGTTGACGTCAAGGGAAAGCGAGGTTCGGTTGATGTTGTATCATAGAAGATAAGGAAAAAGTTACATATACAAACCAGAGTGAAATTAAGTACAAATCGCTCGTTGTTTAGAGTAGTGTGCAAGCGCTCAAAACAAGTGTGTGATGACAATTTCACCTGTGGTTGGTGGCTAAGCGTCTCAGTGCGCGCTGACCATGGACTCGGTGCTATTCCTCTGAAGAAGGATGTGTGCGCAGCGCAACAGAGAACAAGTAGTACTACTTACAGTGAACCAATGTTGTGTTTTCAGAAAGCCGGTAAGAATGCGGTTACTGATTTTGATATTTTTGTTTTTAGAAAATCACTCAGTTCCGTGAATGGTTTCAACGATAGTGTCAGCTGTTGTGACTGCCTCCGTTTAGTGGACTTCTCAGAAGCAGCTAATATCTGTGATGCGTCCCTGCTCTCATCGACGTGAAAACTGGCCTGCTCAACAGTTATCCGTGCTGCTGAGAGATATCTTGATGTTTTGTGGTTCAGCGTTGCGCCTAGATGTGTTTGTTCATGCGTCAGGTCGATCTTTGTATTCCTTCCCTGATGACATCAATAGTTTCATAGCCGGCTGCCCTGTACTCTGCATAACATTTTAGGCTACAGTGCTCATGTCGAACTTGGCAGATAATTGTTGAATTGTTGACTGAAGAATAACCTTTAGTGCAGACGTTGGTTCACAGTCTTGATAAACAGCTTAACAGCTGTCAACCATGAGATACAAAAACAAGTGAAGTCGCTGTCATAGATCTTATTTCCTATGTTCCATGTTTATGCGCTGTTACTCCATCAGTCAACGGCGTTGCTTCTCTCTAAAATCTTATCCTGCGGCTCTCAAGAGGGAGAGATGACGTCATCTTTATTCAGTAGTTCATTAAAACTTATATTGTCGAACGTAAGCATGAAGATAATGAAAGCAATGTTGCTAATGCGGAATAATCATTCATGAAGATTAAAACTAAAAATAATCAAAATTCTTCGGTTTCTTTTGCTGCCCTCATGTTGATGTGCCGTCAGGTGTAAAATTGAAAGGAATGCGTTGGACGCCGCAGCCTGCACTTTCGCCTAGCTTATGAGGACGGTACGCCCATAGGTATGCGCATGTTTGTGCGCGCATTTTCATTCATGTGCTGCGTCGATGTGTGTGCGAATGCGCAAGTTGTTGTGTAGTTCTGTTCTCTATTGGGTCTGCGTTCTTCCTGCTCATGTACAATTCTTTTCATCCCGCGCATCCGCAACTGGTCCTTCTCATCAGATACTGGAGCATTATTCGTGTAAGTTCCGCATGCTCCTGGCATATTATTGCGATTACAAAAGCACACCAAGTAACCAGATAAATGCCAAACTGTATGCGGGAGCCCGCATAAAGTTTGCCGTTTGTCTGGTTCCTTTGTGTGCAGATGTAATCGCAGTAATGTGCCAGGAGCATCCGGAACTTACACGATTAATGCTTCAGTATTTGATGAGGAGCACCAGCTGCAGAGACGTGTCCTGATGATTTCCCTCTTTGGTCAGTGTTGGAACTTCGTGCGTGGACACCGCCGCTGCTTTCACTGAAATTCCAGAACATGATTCAATAATTCTTCATTTTTTGCCAGAAAAAATGTTGTATTCAATTGAACTGGACGTCTGACTTTCACATTGGCACGGCGTATATAGTTAGAAATCGTGGCGCATGTGGATGTCGAGATGTTGAAGTGTGAGAGGCATTTTATGCAAATTGTATCGGCGGTTGGTCCGCATGCGTCTCGAAGTAGAAAAAAGAGAATGCTTCTTCTACATGCCCTCAGAATGATGTCAATGTCATCCAAGAACTTCAAGGGTAGCTTTACTGTCGTGCATCCCACTCAGTTAATGAGCGCTCACGAAGCACAATATGAACGACGATGACCTGTGTCTTATCTGGCCTTCATAGATTTTGCACCCCGGTTTCACGATAATCGTGAAAACACGGACGCACTATAAAAAATGCTGAACATCACACACAACGGCATGGTTCAAGCAGAGAGGTGAAAGGACACGATAGATCTTGCGCAGCCATGCCAGCGTGTTCAAAGTAAGTAATCGTTTTTTCGGCAAGGTTTGCTGATTGCGTTTTAATGTGTTGTATTTTTTCTTTGGGGGGGGGGGGGGAGGGGGTTAAGGGGTGGCCGTGGTGCCTATAATACAATTCTTCTGAGGAATGAGGGAATGTATTATTGTGGTTGTTGTTGTTGTTGTTGGCCTCAACACGGACTAGAAGACGACGAAGTAGGCAGTGGTGCGGCACGGAGCACTCGCGCCAGGCCACCAGCCACAACCAGCCTTCAAATCAGGCCATCACCATCTCTCATGTTCCGATTTCATCGCTTGCCGTCACGCAACATTTGGTGTGAGGTGCGGAGTACCGCCATCATCCCGGTTCCATAGCTTCGGAGCCCACTGTCCGCCAAGGTCTTCTGTGGTGTGCCCGTGGTTTCGCACCTCCAGGTTGCCCCAGCCTTCCACATATGACCAGACGCTTCCGCTCTCCTCCGCCCCGCTCTCAGCCCCTACCAAAAGAGATGCCGATATTACTACGACTCCACTGGTCCTAGACCGACGCCATTGACCTCAGACTCCAATGTCCGCCCGTGCCCACACATGAGGACACAGCACTCCCGCCTCTGCCGTTGGCTGCATTCGTAGGCCTCGGCTTTAGCTCCAGGAGACTGGTGGTTCTACAGTCTTCGTGGACCCTGCTTCATCCGACAAGCCCTTCATTTTCTTCTCGTCTGTATTCCACCATTCTGTCACGCCCATCGTCACGTACTGCGTTTCATCGATAACCCGCCGCTCGAGGCTCAGTGGTTATGACTCTCGGCTGCTGACCCGAAAGACGCGGGTTCGATCCCTTCCGTGGCGGCTGAATTTCGATAGAGGCGAAATTCTAGAGGCCCGTGTACTGTCCGATGTCAGTGCACGTTAAAGAGGCCCAGGTGGTCGAAATTTCCGGAGCCCAGCCCTTCACTGCGGCGTCCCTCATAGCCTGAGTCGCTTTGGGACTTTAAGCCCCCACAACGCCTAACGCGTTTCATCAATGGCGCACTTGTAGTTCGCGCGATCGGGACGACCGCTCGGTAGCCCCGGGTTGTGTCAAAGACTAGAAGACGAAGAAGTGGGCAGTGCATGGGGCTGCAGGGAGCGCTCGCGCCAGCCCCGCATTCTTCATCAAGCACTAAATCATGCCATCACGAACTGCCATGTCATTTCGAGTTCACCGGCTTGCCGTTACTTAGCAATATTTTAAGCGGAACGAAACAAGTTCCTGCAGCAGAGTGTTTTACCCTAAACTTTGTCATTTTTTGTGCTCTGCGGCCACGACAAAAATCGCTTCACACTCGACCTGCACAAAATTTCGCTCGGTTTTAAAGCAAAGCCCGTTCAGAAATTAAATGATTTTCTTGGTCAAGGATGTCGCTTTTTATCTGGATGTCAGTTATATGGCACTCCACTTTGTTGGAATACCTTTTCTAGGGCCTCCTTTGGAAAAAAGAATAATGCTTGTTTCAACTGAACGAAATAACCTGAACTGACTACTTTTTATTGAAGTGCGGAACAATTAGCATTGGTCGCCATTCTCACGCGTTCGCCGCTTTTCGTCGCCGCGTGCTTCGAGTATCCCAGCAGTTCTCTACGTTGAAATTTAAATACTTTGCAGGGGGCAATGTTTCTGGTGTTGGCTCCAAATAGGGTCCCAGTAGCGTGTAGCTCACCACTCTATCTCGTTAGCGCTTCAATTTATGGTTTGGGTTGGTTAGGCATGGTTTATGGGGTTTAACGTCCCAAAGTGACTCAGGCTACGTGGGACGACTTAACAGAAATTCCGGAAAATTTCGGCCACCTCGGATCCTTTAACGCGCCCTTACATCGCACACTACACGGGCCTCTAGAATTTCACCTCAATCGAAATTCGACCGGCGGGGCCGGGATTGAACCCACGTCTTTCGGGTCAGCATCCAAGCACTATAATCACAGAGTCACTGCGGCGGCGCTCCAGTGTTTGAGAGTAGCAAAGCATGCCCTCTGTTAACTTTTACTTTTGTAACTATCCGTGTGTCATCGTACACGTGTCTGGAATTTTTTTACAGTAATATTGTAATACTGTAATGCCGCAGTAGGGAAAGTCCTGTTAACTATTACACTGCATTCGGCTGAAAAGATTTCTCAAGGACCGCTAGCAACACTTAGTGAAAAGGAGAAAGCGTCATGTAAGTGATAAGGGATTAAAGAAATATTGTAGAGCAAAATTTTTAATTAAACCTCCCTGCTTTTGCCCTGTCTGTGCGGCTCGAATTGCCGCATACAATGCAGACATTCGGTTAATTCTCACTGAATAAGGCAAGTGCTGCTCCCAAGGTGTACTAAAACAGAACGTACCACTAAGTGACATTTCTGTACAAAAAAAAAATGGAAGGGCACTTAAGGTCCGCCTTAAGGGCATGACGCGATAGCGTAATGTGCTAATCCCATGTATGCCGAAGGTCATTCTCTACATTCATAGATCCCTAAGAGTCCTTATACCCCTCCTGGCGCAGTGGTGCAGCGGTTAAGTGATACGCCACTGCCCTGCGATGGAAGGCGCTCCGAGCGGTCTGCCTTGTGCGGCCGAGGTTGCTCATCCCAAGCGACCAATCATTAATTTGACTACCATCTGTAGCGGTGGGCGGTTTGCTCACTATCTGGTGGTCAGGTATTGATGAAGCCGCAATTTCACATGGCCGAAGTGGCTCACCTACCTCCTACGTTGCTCTGCGGGCACCCCCTGAGAGAGTCATGCTCGTGATTTTAAAGCGAAAGCTTTAGTAGGCTAGCGGCGCCGATTTCGCTGTGTCTGGACGATTGACCTCGATCAGGAGGAGCGGAGGCGCGTATGTAACCACTTGACGTACCACGTGACTCGCAGTAGCTGCAGCCGCGTGCTCCGCCGTCGCCGCGGCCACTGGGCGCTGCCTATCCAGTGTCTGGCTATGGACGAAGCAAGTCAGCCGGAGCCGACATGATGGAGAGTAGGTACTCGCAGACGTCGGGCCGAGTCCGATCATCTCGTCGACATTGCCAGCCGTGGGAGCGATTTAGCAATCTATAGAGAGCGCGAACGCTCTAAACAGGCTGCCGCAACCGATGAGGAGCGGGAACTTCGCCTGGCTCAACCGCGAGCGAAAGTTGCCTAAATAAAGAAGACAGCAACAAGCCTTGGAAGCAGGCGCGTGATTATGCATTGCATAACCAGGGTTATCTGAGCTAAGCCGGGGCCATTTTCACGTCCAACGCGGACACTGACAACACCAACATCGAATTTTGTGGACAACGAGGCCCTTAAAGCTCTCGCTTTAAAATTCGAGCGTCAATGAGCCAGAGCGTGACCTGCAAAAACTCCGTGAAGATCGCTGTAAACGCTACCGCATGCAGCAACTACACGAACGACCCTAGCTAGTTCTGCACCCGCGAAGCGGAGAGCAAGGTTCCGCGACGAGGAGATCCTGATTTGCTAGCTGACGATGCCGAGAAGATGAGACAACGTTGCCAGGATCAAGAAGTGCGCACCGCGCAGCCGAAGCTGGGGATCTTTAACGTGCACTGACATCGCACAGCACACGGACGCTAAGGCGCCCTTGTGCTGTGCGATGTCAGTGCACGTTAAAGATCCCCAGATGGTCGAAATTACTCTGGAGCCCTCCACTTCTTCTTCTTCTTCACCCCAGGTATATGGCACATAACCACGCGGGGGGATTGGCCAAGGTGTAGTAGAATAAACAAAGAAGTTTCCATGGAAGATGACGACAAAAGTGTAGCACCAATCGTGAATTTTGAAAAATCAATGAATAAAAACAACAGAACAATATTGACAGTCAAACAACAGACAACATTTTGGTGAAAAGAGAAGAGCTCGTAGAACTTTAAAAGAATTAGCACATCAACCTACCAGTTGCAATTATGTAATCGTGGAGAAACCCACAAATAGAACCCAATGCAAATCCCTTGGCGTTTGCACCAAACGATAATAATACTGGCAAAGATAAAGGGAGCCCTAACCTGGAGAGAGGGACCTCCAGGTAAATCTTTCTCTGAAGTGCGAACCTTGGGCAGTAGAGGAGAAAATGGTCTAAATATTCAACTTTCACACATGCGTCACATAGGTTCGTCGGTGTCAACCCACACCTGCATAGATATAAATTCAAACTTGGAATCCTGCACAGCAACCGCGTCATTGTTACCTCACACAGCTTGGATTTACACGAACGGACGTTCCAATTATATGCTAAGTGCTGATAGTCCGTGGTATTTAGTAAGGGATCTCGTAACCTGGCTGATATATGTAGGAACCGCTGAAACCTGGAAATCGCCAGCAGGCTGAAATTCGGGACGGGATGTGTCACTGACCCGTCAAGAGCCGACCTTGCTAATTAATCAGCCAACTCATTTGAATGAATACTAGCATGGCCAGGGACCCAGACAAAACGGACCACCTTCAAATTGCTTGGGACAAAAAATCGCCGGATACGGCGCAAAAAATCTTCTTGTGAAGTGTCAAGGGAGACTAACACCGACAAACAATCAGCGAGAATAATAACATGAGGCACATGGCATGGAATTTTGTGAAGGGCCATTTCAAGAGCCAAAATTCAGCAAGGAATATAGGAATATAATCTGGGATACGGACAGAATAGCTCCATGCCAAATCCTGCGAAAAGATGCCAACTGCAGCTTTTTGCCAGTTGACGGAGGCATCGGTAGCAAGCACCGTATGATGGGGGTATTCTGCTATGTGATCCGAGAGAATACTGTTTAAAATGTTTGCGGGCATGTGTTTCGCATGAGATGGGAAGATGTGGTCGAAATGGAATTCCACTGCTGCCGGCGTGTCATCAATCCACTGCAAAGAACTGAGATCAACACCAATCGGTGTTAAAATTTTCTGCGTTAACATAATTTGTGCATTTGATACCGTGGCCAATGATGAGAAAAGAATAAGGCCGGCTGAGACACCAAAATAGGAGTACTGACATCAGACACTGGCTCCATCGACCTGAGGAAAGTTCGCACCGTGAGTATTTGAAAACGGGAAGTTAGATCAGGGATACGGGCTTCCAGATAAAGCAGGGCGTTTGAAACTAATTTTCGGAGACTAAGGCAGAAGCGGAGAGCGCGCCTTTCCAGTAAGATTAAGGGCCCTCCACTACGGCACCTCTTTTTTCCTTCTTTTTTCACTCCCTCCTTTATCGCTTCCCTTACGGCGTGGTTCAGGTGTCCAACTATATATGAGACAGATACTGCGCCATTTCATTTCCCCAAAAAACCAATTATTATTATTATTATTATTATTATTATTATTATTATTATTATTATTATTATTATTATTATTATTATTATTATTATTATTATTATTATTATTATTAATATTAGCCGGAGCTGCAGGACGTGCTGGACAGACACACATCACGGGGCAACCCGTTCGACTTCGAGTGTTTTCACAGCGACAGATGTCAAAATTAGGCGGTGAATTTCAATTTCCTGGATGTGTGCCTAATTGTTTCATTCATCATTAACATCACAATGGCGCGAGTTTGAGCGACCTCTCCAGGTATTTTTAGAGTGTTATAGCTTTTATTGGCCCATTCCTCAGTTTAGCGCCGTCGGCGGCGGCGTCCGCAGCGCCACCTGTAACTTCCAGCCCGACATCTACACCGATCAGTGTTCTGGACTGAATGCAGTGTAGCCCAGCCTCTCAAATGAGAACCAAAAGTCGGTGTCAACGCACGCAGATTACCTGCAAAATCTGCCGTTGATGGCGACACTTGTATTTCGTTTTGCGGTTTTTTCTAGGTTATAAAACCTCCGTTTGTGGTGAGGGTGGTCTCTTAGGGATTAAAATGCGATACCCTATTGATACAGTTCCACGTCAATTTGCCTTGAGTGTGCTGCTGAGCAGCGTTGTTAAAGTTTACAGACTCCTGCCAATGTGAGGAAAGTATTAAAAAAAATTAAATGCCATCGTTCAAGCCTTGGAAAACTCAAAAACAACATTGTAAGCAATTCATTTTGTGCATGTGCCTTCTATTTCTCTATTATTTTTTATTTATGGCCAAATCTGAGACAGGCGGTGTTTTAGAGAGGCCGTGCATGATGACTACTACTCTGAAATTGTAAAATAGGACTCGCTTAATTTCATCTCCCGCTTGAATCGACCTGAAGCTGTGGTCCCAGCCACATTAACTGCATCTAATAGGCTCCCCTCAGTTAGAACGTTGCATACTTCGGATCAGTTTTGCAGTATCTGACATATTAATATCGACATTAGTAATGATGATAACTACAACTAATGAACAGTGGCGTGTTAGGGTGTGTTTATGCGCTGCGTATTTCCTCTTCTATGATGTTTACAATAGTTGGCATAAAAAGTTTTCCGTTTTCATCCTGCTTAGTCGTGCAGGTGTGAATTGATGTACTGATTTTGTTTAGTGCAGAAAAGTACAGTTCACCGATCAGAAAGGTACAAGTTTCGTTCAAACATTATATGAGAGCAGACTGCTCAGATTTATTTCGCTGGAGCCTAAAACCTGTTGGTGGGCATATCTCGAACCGTTTTCGCCAAGCCACCTTGGGGTGCACTGTTTTCCCGCGAGTAGGTGCGGTCCAAAATAGAATCACTCAGCACTGTTTGCGGCTGAATGCAGAAATTCATTTCCTCAACTATGTGAACTTGAAGCCTTCTCAATTTTCTTGCTCATTCAAGCAACCACCAATGCGGGCATAAAAAGCATAAGGATGAAAATAAGGCAATATGTTTTTAGGAAGATAAAGCAGCTTGTGTACCTACCAGCAATACGGAAGGAATCATTGTCCTAGTGTTTTGTTTTTCACTTCTTCACATGATGCCTCTTTTAAGGACTGAATAGCACTGGTTTTTTTTTATTGTACAGTTTTTGAGGCATGTTTTTGAAGTACAAATCATATTGTCTTTGTGGTCATAACAACATTTGGAGTATTCTAGAGTGAACTATCTTACTGGTAATAGTACTGGTAATAGCTCGGGTCTCTCAGTATTATATTCGCCTCAGTTGCCTTTGAGTCCTCTGAGAAGGATCGCCCGTCTCGCCCGTAAAGAGGCTCCATAGCGGGGAAGAATGAAAAGTGTGTTCTGAAACTGCGGTTAAAAAGTAAGGCTTAAATAATTAAGAGTTAGGGAACTAAACGGAGTCTACAAATCATTCCCAACAAACTCCTCTCAAGGATGCTAGCAGAAAAGAGCCGGCCAGTCTTCTGAAAACCATATTTTTAGCTCGATTTATTGGTCAAATGTCAGAGTTAAAGGTAGAGTTGCTGCAGTTGTGTTATAATTGTGCTACAGTGTATAGTATTAAAGCGTGCAAACATATCACTTATTGTAAATGATACTGAAAGACAACCAAAGTACTATTTGCTTGCCAGGACCCGTTCTTTTCGGATTTCTTCAAATTGAAAGCGACTACGTTTGTTCTTTGGCTGAGGCAGATAACCGTAATATCATCAAACTATTATTTGAAATTTGAATATTGCTTTCCAAAGAAACAGAGGGAGCAAGGACAAAGGGCCTTTTGATCTGATGACGTCCCGGTACCTATAAAAATGGCAGAGATACACGACAGACGCAAAAAATGTGATGAAATTATGAAGATCTTTATACAAAAACAAAGGAACAAGTATTAAATTCGAAACACAATATATACAAATGTTGAGTATCGACAAGTCTTTTGAGTAGTTACTTAAAAGATGACCAAGAAGGTAAAATGAAAGTAAACAATAAAGGCAATTACAAGCCCAATGACCACAAACCGTTAAAGGGGAGGTGAAATGGCTTTCGAGAATTTAGCGAGATTCGAGGATCCGCAAGTATCAAGCTTAGGTAAAGCACTGCAGATAGTTTTGTGCTACCATTTAAAATGGAGGCCTAACCGCCTATTAACTCTCTCTTTCCGTCACAGCGACACAGAAGTGCGGAGAAGCTTTGTGATGACGTCAATGACGCCATAAGATTCAAACTACCGCTGCCTTCACCCACATGCTGCTATGCGTTGTTGGATGCCGCCAAATAACGCTTCGTGGAGTCCACCTTCAGTGGAGTTTGCTTCTTTGTTCAAGAGTCCTATTTTTAGCTGGAAACGTAGCCCCGCCGTGCATGACGTTATCACTGCTGCGAAGCGAGTCCCCCGCCGAACAACAATAAGCCATCCGCCTGGGGACGGACGCCGCGAAGAAGCTCTAACTTCGCTTGTCTTAGACCCCGGCCCCCGCCCCTAAACCTACGCGCCGGGGGTGGGGAGTAAGTGGCCTCCTACATTGGTGGAAAATAAAGGGCTCCGGAAATTTCGACCACCTGGGGTTCTTTAACGTGCACTGACATCGCACAGTACACGGGCCTCTAGATTTTCGCCTCCATCGAAATTCGACCGCCACGGCGGGATCAAACCCGCGTCTTTGGGCCGGCAGCCGAGCGCCATAGCCACTCGGCCACCGCGGCGGCTCAGTTTAAGAACTAAAGACATTCGAAGTATTTAGTATTTGATACTTCAAACTTTGTTTCCCATAGTTTATACGGATTCTTGGTACTGGATTTATTTTTTTCATTATGCGGATGGAAATCTTATTGTCGGTGTACATTTGGGAGTGTCATGTACTTGATTTGTGCATATGTACTGCTGTAAACGAAATTAGTAAACCTGCTTAGTTTTTAACAAGCTATTTTTGCTGAGAGGTGAACGCATTAGAAAATTTGTCGATATTCCATAATATCCGGTACTTGGCTTCAGTGCTCTTTTTTGTAGCAAGTGAAGTTTTCAGAGTTACTACTTGTCCTGGTTCCCGAGAGTGGAATACAAAAGGAGAGCCTAGGATAGAAAAGAGCATAATTAACAGCTAACTTAAACCTCGCAGGTATTAACGTTGCAATGTTATAGATGCATCCAATAGCTTTACTCGTTCAGTAGTAAGCTTAGAGACATGAACGTTAAATGAAGGTTTGGTTAAACTAGACACCAAGAAATATTTGGTTAGCAACCAGACTTATTCCTGCATTTGCATATTTTATATCAAAAGATTGCGGCATAAGTGCATTTACCTGTCTGAAGACAATATTGCTATTCTTTGTCAGGTTATTGTTTTGTAGCCTTAGGTTATTTTGTTGTGACATATGAAGTTTCTTTAGATAATAGTTAACGGTTGTTTCTAACTCTAATAAAGTGGAGCAAGCAGCAAAGATTTTTTTTCATTCACGTGCATAATTAAATGAAGGGTATCCTTCTGTTTTCGAAATGCCCCTAATATAACTTCGAAACAGCTCGGAGTGTTTTGTATCGTGTTAGGTTATAGCGCAATTGAATGCTCAATTCATCACTGTGCATCGATGATCACCAGTTCTATGCATTAAAATTAGTTTCTTGATTAGCTTCTGGCGCGCGCAGTATTGTTTGAGTGACCGTGGGCATAAGTGAGCTTGTAATTATTGCAGGTTTTATTTCCAGGTTTTCTTTGTACATGTGACAGGTTATGTTTTTGACCTTGAGTGCCTAAAACAGAGCGTCCTTACATCTAAGCACAAGGCTCCTGTTCTCAAGATAATGCATAATATTAGTATTGTAAGGGAAGACTTCAAGGGAGACGTTTATTCCAGCCCGCTGGCAAAGACGTGCTCCCAGCGAACAGCACCAAGCGATGACGATGGGAATGTACAGTGCATGAAAAGAGGATGAAGTCGCAGCCAGAGAGGCGACGACGACGAAAGCGCATAAAGTGCTCACACTAACTACCCGCGCGGTCAGAAGCGGCCAGCCTGGCCGCGGTTAGTCCGATGCAAAGCGCCGAATGAAAGGCTTCAGGCGGGAGACGTGGACAATTTCAGTCCCGCGGTAACGGCGGTCCGGGGGAGGATCAACAGGGGTGACGCGGTAGTTCACTGGTGAAGTTTGGTTGAGCACCAAGTAGGGACCAATGAAACGAGGCGGAAACTTGTCACAAAGACCAGGCGTCCGGAGAGGGGTAGAAAGCAAGACTTCGTCTCCAGGGTTGAACGACACAACGCGGTGCGTCATGTCGTAGTGACTCTTGCTATCCTCCTGGCAGGCGTGAGTGTTCAGGCGAGCAAGGTGGCGGCATCGGGCCACGCGGGAGAGAAATTGTTCGGGGAGAGACGGTGAGGAGCTCGCAGGCGTCAAGAAGAAAGAGGCGTCGAGAAGGGTAATGGGAGAACGGCCGTACACGAGGAAAAACGGGGAGTAACCAGTGGTTCGTTGCAACGCGGAAGTGTAGGCAAAAGTGACGAAAGGAAGGACTGTGTCCCAATTCCGGTGGTCAGGTTCGACGTACATAGCAATCATATCTGAGAGGGTGCGATGGAACCGCTCTGTAAGACCATTGGTCTGGGGATGGTAGCTGGACGTCATCTTGTGAAGTGTAGAAGAAGCTTGCAGAACTTCGGCAACAACGGTCGAAAGGAACGTCCGGCCGCGGTCACTGAGAAGCACCTGAGGGGGCGCCATGGCGGAGCACGATGGATTGAAGAAAGAAGGAGGCACCTTCGGGCGCCGAACCATCAGGCAAGGCTGCGGTCTCGGCTCTTCACGCGGTCATACCTTTTTGAAAACCTAGGTGACCGGCTGTCGCGTCATCGTAGAGGGCCTCCAAAATACGGGAGCGAAGTGTACGTGGCACCACGGGAACTCTGCGGGTGCCATCAGGGCAGTAAACGTAGCGGCAGAGCACATCATTTTCGAGTTTGAACTAGCCAAGCTGCCGACGCTACCGAGCGGTAGGAGGGTAGGAAGCTCCCGTGAGACGGTCGATTAGGGAGCGGCAATACGCATCGTTGCGTTGGTTCGATGCAAGGTCGTTTAAATCGTCAGATGCGACGCATGGAAGTGCGGCGAGGTGCTGAAGAGCTTGCGACGATGAGGGGGCGCTGTGAGATGTGGAAGGTGGGGTGGAAGACAGACACGAAGAGTCCAGAAGAGGGCAACGAGAAAGAGCATCGGCGTCTCGATGTGTTCGACCGGACTTGTAGGTGACGTCAAAACGGTATTCTTGGAGACGAAGAACCCAGCGGTCAAGGCGGCCAGTCAAGTTTGTCAGGCTAGACAACCAGCATAAAGCGTGATGGTCTGTGGCGACCGTGAAGTGGCGACCGTAAAGTTAGGGGCGAAATTTATGCACTGCCCAAACGACGGCAAGACATTCCTGCTCAGTGATAGTGTAGTTACGTTCGGCAGGTGTCAGACTGCGGCTGGCGAACGCAATAACTCTTTCGTGAGAAGTAGTATCACGCTGCAGAAGAACAGCAGCAAGGCCGTGGCCGCTAGCGTCAGTGTGTAGAATGGTTGGAGCAGCATCGTCGAAATGGCCAAGGACAGGGTCGAAGGTGAGAGCTTGCTTTAAGGCTTGAAAAGCACTTTCGCATTGCTCAGTCCAAACGAAAGCACTGTGAGCAGCGAGTAGCTGATGCAATGGCGCGGCAACGGTCGCAAAATTTCGTATAAAGCGCCGAAAATAAGAGGACAGACCGAGGAAACTACGCAGTTCTTTAGTGTGCTGGGGACGGGCAAAGTTCAGGACAGCGGCAAGCTTGTCAGGGTCGGGTCGAATGCCGTCCCGGCTGACGAGGTGGCCTAAAATTGTGATTTACTTCCTGGCAAAATGGCACTTTTTCGTATTTAGTTGAAGGCCAGCAGAAGCGAGGCAAGTGAGCACTTCATCGAGGCGGCCTAAGTGTTCCCGAAAAGTTGAAGAGAAGATAACAATATCGTCCAGATAGCATAAGCAGGTTTTCCATTTCAGGCCGCGAAGGACGGTATCAATCATGCGTTCAAAAGTAGCAGGAGCGTTACACAATCTAAAAGGCATCTCACTCACATTGTCCTCGATGACTTTGCGTTCAGATAAGGAAACGCGGTACGGTCGGCGGCGAACAACCGAGGTACCCTCGGTCACGATGCGGTGCTCTGCCACAGAAGTCTTGCCCAGGGTAGAGGAAGCCACATCAAAAGATCCCTGGTGCTTGAGAAGCAAGTCTAGTAACTCTTGCCGTTGCGACGCTGGGAGATCTGGATTGATGGTGGCAGAGAGGACGGAGAGAGAAACATCCGCGGAGGGAGGCGACGAGGAGGAGGGTGCGGTAAGCACGACGAAGGAAACCGGCTGCATGTCCAATGTGCAGGAAAAAGAAGTGCCTTTGGGTAATACTAGAGGTTCACGAGAAGTGTTCAAGGCAGCGACGACGGCTGACCCATTTTCAAACCGAATCAGGCTAGGCGGCAAGGCAAGGCCCCTGATCAGATGTCGAGCAGAAGGTGCGATGAAGACATCCCCATGGACGATGGTATCAGAAGTCGTGCAAGATCTTGACCCCCAGCGGGCAAAACCGTATCAGCCGCGGCAATGAGACGATGACAGGGCTCGAGGACTTCAGATGATGGGTCGCACTCGGTCATGTGCACGATGCGGTCACGGCATGAAATAAAAGCACTGACAGAAGATAAGAAATCCCAACCAAAAATCAGAAGGTAAGCGCACGCAGAAAGCACAGCAAATTGTACGTGGTGACGGACACCGTCAATATAAACCCGAACAGTGCACTTAGCGGATGGGCGAATGATGACGTCGTTGGCGCCACGCAGGGAAGGCCCATCGTACGGCATTTTCACCTTCCTTAAGCGAGAACACAAGTCTGCGTGAATAACAGAAACTGCAGCACCCGTGTCAATCAACGCCTCTATCTGTAAACCTTCAACCCACACTGAAACCATATTAGACGGGCGCTCCGGAGGTATTTGTCGGTGTCCGAAGCATGCAGCTTTCCCTCCAAAAACTGCAGCAGCTAGTTTTCCGAGCGCAGGTCAGGCGCCGCAGATGCCGGCCGCAGCGGAGAAGAAGAGCGGCGGAACGGCGAAGGGGATCGAGCTCTGGTGGGCCGATAACCACGAGGGCGAGCAGAGGTGGGGGGAGGTGAAGAAGAACGTCCCAAAGAGTCAGGGAAGGCATGGCGTTGAGGAGAGGGCGCACGAGTAGAGTAGCCGCTTTCGAAGGCCGCATACCCACGACGTTCGTCTTGGAGGCGCCGGCGGCAGAAGCGGGAAATATGGCCCCGGAAGCCGCAATAATAACAAATCGGGCGGCTGGGGCGCCAGGGCGAGGAGAACGCTGGCGTTGAGGCTTGATGTGCTAAAGCGGTGACATGGTCGCGGAGCGGCGCTGGCGTTGGAGGCGGACCAAAGACAGGTGGCATGGCAGCGACCTGAGCATACGTGGGTGGAGGGCGAATAGCAGGGGTGTCCGGTGCCAGAGAGCAGGCTACTGAGGCCAACTCTTCTTTGATGATGCTGCGAAGGCCAGCACCAGTAGAGGACGCAGCAGAAGGCGCAGGTACGGTGAGGCACGGAGAACCGTGAGCGAGAAGCTCCTCACGAATGAGCGCACGAATGAGGGCACGCAGGTCGGAGTCGGCCGGCAAAAAGGAGGCAGCCGGGTCAGGTTGTAAACGGATAGATTGCAGCTGATCGAGGCGTTGACAGGTCGCGATGATATCATCGACGGTAGTAGGGTTTTGGACGGCAAAGGCATTGAACGCCAGAGAGCCGATACCCTTCAGGACGTAGCGAACACGGTCAGTCTTGGTCATGGTGTCATTGACACTGCGGCAGAGAGCAAGTACATCCTCAATATAGGAAGTGTACGACTCGGCAGGGCGCTGGATGCGGTCAGCAAGCTTCTTCTTAGCGACTTCAGATCGAACAGGCGGAGAGCGAAAAATCTGTCGCAACTGCTGCTTGAAACTTGTCCAGTCGGGAATATCCATCTCGTGATTTAAGAACCATGTCCGTGCAACGTCAGTTAAATAAAAGGACACATTCAGGAGTTTAAGGGAATCGTCCCAGCGGTTGAACGAACTCACGCGGTCGTAGTGGTCAAGCCAGTCATCCACGTCGTCGCCGCGGAGGCCAGCAAACATCTGAGGTTCGCTTTGACGGCTGCTCACGGTACAAGTTGCGGGGGCAGCAGAGGGCGAGCGGGAGGAACCCGGGTTGTCGGCGTTCTCCTCTTGAGGCATGACGACGAGAGTGCACAAGCGACGACCGGAACGCAGCTCCAGCGAGAAGCGGGGAAAGAGGATACGGGGGATCCATGGATTACCTCCACCACGTGTAAGGGAAGACTTCAAGGGAGACGTTTATTCCAGCCCGCTGGCAAAGACGTGCTCCCAGCGATCAGCACCAAGCGATGACGATGGGAATGTACAGTGCATGAAAAGAGGATGAAGTCGCAGCCAGAGAGGCGACGACGACGAAAGCGCATAAAGTGCTCACAGTATCTTTTTCTTTTGCAGAGGCTGTGATTTGGTTTTGTTGTTGAAAGCAAACTTTACGAGTGGAAAAAATGATTAGGAGCAAGGCATTGATGTTATTGATCAACACTGATCAACATTGATCCGCATCTTTTCAGGCATTGATCAACAAAGGAACAGTGGGAACAGGGCGTAGTTCTGGTACGCTGTTGTTTATAACTTATTTCTATTTACCGTCAAGTATTCTATTTAAGTTGAAAGAATTGAGTGAGATAGCGATAATTTCATATTTCGAGCAAAAGAAAGATTTGAGTTCCCCTGCAAACCCTCGCTGTTTATATGGCTGTGTAGAACTAATAGCGAATAGCTACGTTTCTATGGCGGCATTACGTCGGGGTCATGGTGCGGCGAGCAGAGGACGACAGATCTTAACTATGGTGCAATCTGCATCCCCTCCGTTGTACAGTATGTTAGATCTTGGATTTGCCACACTGGGAAACTCGTTATGGACAATTGCATCTTAAGCGCTTGACTCATCACGCGCCCTTGCAATCAAGAGAACGCAGCTTACACCATACATCGAACTGTTTTGCAGGCTTTCAAGACCGAAGCGCCACCTTGAGGTATCTGACAAAAAAAGAGCTTTTATTTTCATCGCGTAGCACCAGAGTACGCCTGCGTCCGCTAGTTCAGTCTACAAGTTTGCCATCTCTAAGTACAGTCGGCGCCACCTTCGTGTTGATTCCACGCGCATTACTCGCGGAAGTGCCGGAAACCGGCTCCCTCCTCCAAGAGCTCCAAACTAAATAACGGTAGCTTAGAAACGTGCTTATCATCTTCATAGCGCTAATATTTGTTGGAATTCCCCAAAGTCCCGCAGTCCACTCCTGTATGCATAATATCTGTGTGTTTGACATGGTGAATTCCTCCTTCCTAAGAGCTCGGATTGGCGACATGGCTCCGACGCACTTGTTTATTTTAGTTCAACGATGCGCAAAATAATGGCAGGGAGCGTACATTAAGTTTTGTGGAGAATTCCAAGTCGCAGCCTGCAAAGCAACTTCAAAGTTTCTTCAGCTGCATTCACTTCATACGGCATTGCCGCTGGCATCAGCGTGCACGCAGCAACACAGTTCCAGTTGACAGACAAAGTCGAGGAATTGTGGTACTTCATTTGCAATGCAATCATTCTTAAAGTGAGAGCTTATGTCGAAAAGCCACAAATTTCCTCTCGTTACCTTGAAAATTGTACCAATATTCAAATGCCCTTTCTTCAATCGTGCCCCAAAGCAATGTTTTCTTCCCGGTCTAATATTTAAAACACCTCATACGCAGTGAGTTACAAAGAGAGGAAGCCGAAAAACAAAGTCAGTCTATGTGCGTACGTTACTTGACAAGGATGTCAGATATGCTGATTTTATCTAAAACACGGCTTTGTCAGGAACAAGTTATGTTGAGACCGAATGAAATTATATTTTCAAACAAATGACGAGAGTGAGAAACAGTACCTACAACACGAGGACCTGATGGAACCCAAGAAAAGAGATTACGTAAATTTCCAGAAGAGCCCTCCTAAGGGCCCTGTCACACTAGCCCGACACGCCGCCGACGCCGACCCGACAAAGACACCAAAGATCGGCCAACCCGGTCGGCAGACCTTGTCTGTGGCAGACCAAGCTGTCACACTAGGCCGACAACGACACCAACTCGTCCGACGACCAGATGTCTTCGTAGTGTGACATGCTTTGACGCCCGCGACGCCCGCAAAACCGGTCTGCCGACCGTGTCGTCGCGAGATCGGTCGCCGAGCAAAAACATTCACGAGACACGAACACGATTTCGCTATAGCACTGTTTGTTTATGTTCATAACAAGCTCTGGGATAGATGAATGTCCAAAAAGGTATCATTACTGAGGATCGTTGGCCAATGCCAAGGTGCTGGTTGAAGTGATAACTACGATACAAGCAAATTTCATCCTATAGCCGCCTGCTGCTGCTTCGTGCGGCTCGCCTGACGTATGCTAGATCCGCTGCTAAAGCCGTCGCGGAAATCGAGCATAACTTTATTTTAATATGGGACAGGTTGGTGTGACTAGAGGAATTCCTTTATTACTGCGCTGGCTAGTTCCAAAGCTCCGTGAGCGTCCCGGCCCATGAATTTCGCATAGCAGGAAATGACAAAAGAGTGAGAACGAGAAAGGGACAAGTCGGCGGGAGGTCTCGCACGCTGTCTCGCTAGTGTGACATGGGAGTTGGCGGACCATCGGCCAACTGCCGTCTTGTGGGAGACATGGCGCCGACGCCGACAGTCGGCCGACTGTTTTCGTCGGCGCAGTGTGACATAGAGCCAGACATCACGACGACATGGTTTTGGCAGACCAAATCGGCCGACTGTTGGCCTAGTGTGACAAGCCCATAACAGAAGTCACTGCACCACGCAGCTTCCTTCTTACGGTAGCATCTGCACCGTGCATGTGAAAGTGACAGAGTGCATGCTCGAAGCCACGGGGATACCTACACGGCACACGCAAACAACAGCTCCAGATATTGTTCGCTCTTCTTTGCAGCACAAGGGGGGGGCGGGGGGGGGGGAAGCATGATTACCATTTGTTTCGCGCGACATATTCTGGAAGTGAAAACTATGGTTATTTTCTTTACTGAGCGAAAGTACGTCTATGCGGTGTAGAATAGGCTTTATATGAATCCAGCACGAGTAAAGTCCGCGCGCAATCTGAACTTTCACTGTAGGAGAAACCATGCCTCTCCCCGTGTATATAAGCGCCGGTGGGCTAATTAGGCGTGGTTAATCTTGCTTCCAGTTTTTTGTTTGTCGAAGCTTCTAAGCAGTTATACCATCAAATGCCGCAAATTTCTTATCGAGGGCAGTTGCTGCACGATTTCAAACGTCAGCAACTATTCTCACGAAACTGCTGCACATAGAAACCACTTTCATAAACACACACAAAAGAGAGACGTACACTCGAAAGCACCCTGTTGCTACAACTACCACGCTTCAGTTATCCCCGTCTGGCATTGTTCTTGTAGTTGGTTGTCCATGCGCTTAGATTGTGTCGCGTCAGTTCACGTTGTGCACTTTGGAACCTGATTCATGGCGAATTACTGAATTAACATTGGCCAGTGGTGAGGAGCCCTTTAGTGTCTTTTTGGAAGGGATAGGTCGCTATTACAGCGGCTCTGGGGGACCAGTGACCAAACTTATGGGAAGCCAGATTTGCGAATCATCTCCCCGTCAAATCTCTTCCATGTAAAATAAGCGGAACATGGTGACTGGTTACTTCTTTGGCGGGAAGCCCTTTTCGTCAAGATTTTCAATGCTTTTAAATTTCTCTATTAAGCACAATGTCCTGCTTGTAGGCAAATAAGAACAAGCTGCCAGATAATCCGTTTAAGTTCACTTTACAAAAGACTACAAGACATCCTTTCCTCAACTTCCAATTCCTGGGTCATCATTGGAGATTTCAACGCCCATCATACACTCTGGGGAAGTCGGAGCATCAACGCAAGAGGCAGAGCTTTGGTATATTTCGCTTCCAGTAATGAACTTTGGCTGCTGAATGATGGAAGTCCTACGTTCTTACGTGGCTCCACGTACAGCAGCTGTCTTGACTTGGCTTTCGTCTCACTAAACCTAGTCAGACGTGCAGGGTGGTTTGCGGACATAGAGACGCACGGAAGCGACCATATCCCCACGTACATCAAGATCAGAGGATTGACCGCTTCCAAAACACAGGATACAATCCAAAGAGTGGACTGGCCTAAATTTCAGTCTTTTATGGAAGCACACTGCGACGCCAATTCATTTTTCGACTTGAAAGAGGCAATCAAGAGCGCGGTGCAAGACACTATGTGTACTCTAACATGCTCCTCGAAACTTAATGATTTTGATGTGGAACTAGAACGACTACGAGCAATCCGATGACGTGCTGAACGAAGGTACCGACGTACGAAAACAATGGACGATCTACGGGCCGCCAGGCGCACGCAAAAGAAGATACAGCGCCGGTTAGCCAAGCTCGAATCGCAACGTTGGGCTGCCTTCTGTGAGTCGCTAGATCCACGCAAGCCTTTATCGCAACTATGTAGAACGGTGCACGGGCTGCGGACACTTCCCGTACAGCGATTCCCATTCAAGGCGCTTGCCCCCTCTCAAAAGAGATCGGATATTGACGTGGCAGAGGATTTCTGCGCCAGATTATCCGGCTAACTCACAGCTACCAACATTCCATCGCTTTCGAGCAGCTACCCGCCACCACGTGATTTCCGGTTGGATCTACCATTCTCGACCCACGAACTTAAGGCAGCATTAGCTCTGTGTAGCCGCACATCAGCGCCAGGACCTGACGGAATTTCCTACCGAGCTCTGTGTCACCTGGGGGAGCGAGCGAGAGGAGTTCTTCTTGAGGTGTACAATGAATCTTGGAGAAATGGCACGCTACCAACAACCTGGAAGACAAATCGCCTTGTTCCTCTGCTGAAGCCTGGCAAGTCGCCGTTGGAGCTCTCATCATATCGCCCGATCGCTTTGGCGAGCTGTGTGGGCAAAGTAATGGAGAGGATGGTCCTAGGACGCCTGGAGTGGTACTTGGAGTACCACAACGCCTACCTAGATGCCATGGCGGGCTTCCGACGCGGTCGATCATCGATCGATAACGTCGTCGACCTGGTGACCTACATTCAACATGAGAAAAGCCGTAAGCGTCTCTGCGCATCCTTATTCCTCGACGTTAAAGGGGCGTATGACAACGTTACGCATGAAGCCATCCTCTCTGCTCTCGCAGAGGTAGGAGTGGGTGGCCGGATGTTTCAATGGATACGGAGCTATCTATCCATGCGATCCTTCTTTGTAAGCACTGAGGAAGGTCATACTTCTCTTCACTATAGCTACCGCGGCGTCCCCCAGGGCGGTGTACTTAGCACCGTGTTATTTAATCTAACACTAATTGCTCTCCTTCAGCACGTGCCAACCACCGTCAGGCTATCAATGTACGCGGATTACATCTGCATATGGACATCTGCAGTAACACGCCTACAGTTGCGAGCGAGAATTCAGAGAGCCGCCACACAAACTGTTATCTACCTCCGTAATCGAGACCTGGAAATTTTCTCCGAGAAATGCGCACTAGTGCCATTTACGCGCAAACCCATGGCAAACTACAGTGTAATGATAAATGGCCAAATCACACGATGGGTCCGATCGTACAAGTTTCTAGGTGTCATAATCGACAGGGACTTGTCATGGAGCCCACACATATCATACGTGAAAAAACGGTTGACAGGCATCTGCCACCTGTTCAAGTTTTTCGCTGGCAAGACCTGGGGAATGTCGCCTAGTGTCATGTTACAACTTTACAGGGTGCTTTTTCTAGGATTTCTGCGATACAGCTTGCCAGCAATAATCAACACAGGCAAAACGAATCTACGCACAATACAAAGTCTCCAGGGTCAAGTGCTCCGGATCTGTCTAGGCCTGCCTCAGAGTGCTTCAACAGTGGCTACGATAGCAATCGCTAGAGACCACCTTGTCAAGACCCACATTGAAATTGAAGTACTCAGGACCCATATAAGGCATCTAGCCAGGAATCCTCGTCACCATTTAGCCTCTCTACCAGCGGACAGGCCACACACATCTTTCAGCCAAACGATAACTGCATATGAAGAATCATTGCCAGCTTGTTTCACTCCGGCTGCGAGACCTTCAATCCCTTCATGGTGCCTCGCTCAGCCAAAAATCAGCCTCGCAATACCTGGTATCTCGAAAAAAGCTGATCTGTCATCACCAGCCCTTAGTCAGCTCACGCTACTACATTTGTACGAGAACTACCGTGACTCAACGCATATTTACACTGATGGATCTGTCCTTCCAAGCAGCTCCGCGGCGGCAATCGTCATTCCAGCGAAAGCTACAACAATCAAATTTAAGAAGACCCACGCGACAACATCGACGGCAGCAGAGCTCGCAGCGCTCTTAACTGCCCTTCATCACATTGGTGATGAACCGCCGCACAAAAGGACAATATTCTGCGATTCGAAGGCGGCACTGCAGTCTCTACTGTCACCTCTACGACGCGGACCGCATGAACAACTAATCTTCCATATTGCAGAGACGTTACACCATATAAGTGATGCCGGCCATGAAATAACGTTCCAGTGGCTTTCAAGTCACTGCGGAATTATCGGCAATGAACGGGCGGATCACGCTGCCCGCTCAGCCCATACTGAGGAGCGCCACGTCCCAATTCCTCTTTCTAGAACTGACGCGGCACGGAAGCTCCGCCTACTTGCTCGGCAGTGCACCGAGTCGCAATGGAATGAGCCACATTTAAGAAATACGCGACTGTGCTCACTTGATCCAACATTAGGTCTTCGAGCGCTATCACAGCTTAGCCGTAGAGACGCCACGCTTTTATATCGACTTTGGTTGGGTGTTGCCTTTACTAAAGCCTATGCCTTCCGCATAGGGATGATCGACACCCCAACCTGTGACCACTGCGGCCATGAAGAATCAATTGGCCATATATTGTGCTCCTGCCCGCAGTACAGTCCACAGAGGGCATGCTTTAGCCACGAACTTGACCAACTGGACGACCAACCGCTATCCGAAAAAAGAATTCTACAGCATCGAAAGGACCTACCGTCGCAGAAGAAGGCCGTGCAAGCGCTTTCGCGCTTCTTACAATCTACCGGCCTGTGTGAAAGACTTTAACTGGAACGCCTTGTGTGTGTGTGTCTCCATGTGTGCACGTTCCTTTCTTTTTTCTTTTTTTGCGTTTTCCTCTCTGTCATCTTTCTAACCCCTATCCCCCATCCCCAGTGTAGGGTAGCAAACCGGAGACTCACATCTGGTTAACCTCCCTGCGTTTCCTTCATTCTCTCTCTCTCTCTCTCTCTCGAGAGAGAGAGATTGTCCGGAGCGGTGCAGCTGAGCCACTGCATGCGTCGCACGAGAATGTAGAACATGTCGACGTGGGCGAGCTTCTCTCCGGGACAAATCCTCGGTCCCATGCCGAAGGTAAGCAGCGGAGGAGCGTCCTGTTGGAACTTCCCGCTGGTCGGATCCAAGAACCGCTCGGGCCGTAATTCTCCAGGTTGCTCCCAAAGCTTGGGGTCGTGGTTGACACAGTGCATGTTGTACATTATTCCCCTATACTTTGGTATGTACACGTCCCCTTTAAGCGATGAGTGCGTTGGACAGTTAATGCGCAAATAACCACGAAGGTTCTCTTCGCAAGCTTATCAGTAGAGACCAACAGTGAGTGATCGTCCTAGGCTAATTCTCGCTATCCTAAGGCTGTAGGTGGCGCACTACCTTTTACTTCGGGACCATTATTCCGCTTTAAGCCTGCAGAGCCTTCCCCGCAAATGCCTAACGCCAAAAGAACGTAGCCATGCAAGTGCAAACTCAGGCTGAATAACGGCCCTACTTTTGCTTTCTGAGTAATATGTCCAGCACAAATATTCATAATCGTTTTAAGTCCATTTTTCTGCGACCGACAGGGTCCCTTCTATCGCTCGCTTACCCAAGATCGTGCATGCGTTATTCGTCTAGAAGCAGTAAACACACAGCCAGCAGAGCGCTCAGCAAGTTTGGCATATTGAACGCTTTTTTTTACATTTTGCTACATGGAAGTATTTTAAACAGTCATATAGCATGAGTGACCACACGTGCCTGAATGCACGGTCTCTGCGAAAAACGGTGGGGCGTCGTTTTATTTTTAGCAGCCTAAAAAAATATTTGAATGGTACCCAATGCTGTAACTAGTATAGATGTATTAGATTCCTTGAACCGATTGTAACTGCGCGGATTTCTAAACGAAATTTGCGGGGAATTCATCATAGTTCGTTTCATTACAAAGTGCCTCCTTCACAGCGACAACATCGTTTAAGGCGAACAAAGTGAGGTCGGTACATGGCAGTAAGACTAAATGTGTATAAACAACTAGATATTTTTGTACGCATTATTCATTAGTGAGCAGAAGGATCAATGATTCAATGAGCGATAATATTAACGTGCGCTCCCAGTCAGCCGCTACCTGGTCGTTTTCACGCTCAAAACCGCAATCCACACCTTCGTCTTCTCTGCATGTATGTGTTGCTAGGTGCTGCGCAGCATTATCTGTCTATTCGCTGAATTTGTTACGTCACCGGAAAAAGTGCAACGACAGCTCAACAACTTTGGTGCCCGTCGAACTGTTGTGGGGTGAGCCCAGTAGAGCGATAGGGTAAAATCGAAGCGTCTCTATCAAGCAGGCGACAGTGAAGGGAAGCTTCTCTCTGTCTGCGTACGTAGGCGGAGTGCTCCCTGGAAAATACAGCAAGAAAATTTTGGGCTGAAACCTCAAGGCAAAAAAAAGAAAGGGCTTTCCAGGCTCAACACAAAAGAATTCTAAGGCACAATTACAGAAAAGGTACCAACTACAACGATGACCCAGTTAAGCACAGCAAGCTAATGAACTCAACGAAATATCAGTCTTCAGAACTGGCTCAAAAGTACACTGAGAATATCGCCACGCAGTCTTCGCTCGTAGCAAAAATCTATTCGAAGTCTCCTTCTGGTGAAAGCTTCCATTCCTGAGAAAATTGCGTTTACACAATTTTTCCGCTACTTGATTCACATTCTTGACCTCTGTACCAAAACAGACTCCGGACTACTATTTAGAAGTGTGTGACGGTTCAATCGAGCCTCTGGCGTACGCGACCTAAAATGCGGGCCGACACATCTCAGTCTGGCGGCCACCACGGTGGCTCAGTGGTTATAGTGCTCGGCTGCTGACTCGAAATACGCGGGCACGATCCCAGCCATGGCGGTCGTAATTCGATGGAAGCGAAATGTTAGATCAGTGCATGTACATTGCGATACTGTGTATTGTGTACTGTGCACGTTAAAGAACTCCCATGGGGTCGAAATCATCCAGAGACCTCCATCACGGCGTCCCCATAGCCTGAGTTGCCTTGGGAGTCTCAACCCCATAAACCATGAACCACCGCAGTCTATTTTCGAAATTGACTGGTGATGTCTACACCATTATTTGATATTTGTAGCGATAGCTACATTACGCTAGCATTTCAAACCTTCAGCGCATCAGCGTTGTGGCCACCGTGGCGGCGCCGCCACGGTGGCCACCACGTGAATCACGTCCAGGGATGAAGATGAAGAAGGAAGGCCCAGCGAAACGGAGTGGCGAAAGACTGACTTTGCAATTCGACTGAGCGGGTTCCACTCGGCCAGCTGTAGCTATCGGGTCACTCCAGGTTTAACCAGAGCGAAACCACAGCCAATTGTTTTGCCTTTTCTGCCTTATAACAGCTGCGCACTCATTGAAGGTAGCTTCGTTGTCTTTAAAATGCAGTATTCTATCGATTTAGGACAACTTGAGTTTGTCTTGAGGGTCCGCCTAAAACTTTTAACTGTCTCAGATCAATACGACGTTTATGTAACTCTCTTCTTTGTTGTAACTCTCTCGTAATCTCTCTTTTTTATGTAGTGATTTTTTTTCACAACTACATATCATTCGGTTTCGTACGTGCACGTGATCTGCTGTCACGCCCGTGCTACAGTGCTCGCCTTTGTTCACTGCGTGCCTAAACGGGATAGAGAAGTTCCCGTGACACGTGGACCACAAAGTGACGGGATCTGGTGGGCGTAGCGGCGTGTGCTGCAAAGACGCGCTGTTTGCAAGAATCAAGAGACACTGCCGAAATTTTTTGCAGCGATAGCTACATTACGCTAGCATTTTGAGCCTTCAGCATGGCGGCGCCGTGGCCACCGTGGCGGCGCCGTTGGTCACGTGGATGGTCATGTGGGTTGATCGCGTGGTGCGGCCGTTGGTCACGTGAGCTGGTCGCGGGGTGCGGGGCAGCTGCTGCTGCCGGCGGCGCGCAACAGCTGTGCGCATGCGCCGTGTCAAGTGGGACGAAGATGAAGAGGGAACGCCCAGCGAAACGGAGCGGCGATAGACTGACTTTGCAATTCGACGGAGCGGGTTCCATTCGGCCAGCTGTAGCTATCGCGTAACTCCTGGTTTAACCAGAGCTAAACCACAGCCATTTTTTTTCTGTCACAGCACTGAGGTGTATTTCCGTAATCAAATTTTTTAAAAAACTTATATGGTTACTGCTAACCGCCTGATACGAATATCTAATTGCAACCCTGCGCATAGCTGTACTAGAAAAAAAGATAGCATAAAATAATTATTCAACCTAATAGTTGAAATGATTATTGTGTTTTCATGTACGTCCGCCAACACTGGCATTACTATGCCGCAAAAGCTAAGTTTGTTAAAGAAAATGCCTATATTTAAAAGCTAGTCTCATGGTTTCCTGAAAAACTAGGCAATTGGTGAGGTCGTTTTTTTTTAATCCTGTTCCATAGAGTGTGGTTAGGCTGGTGGCATGCGCTCCAAATTATCACAAAATTTATGGACCTCAGTGATGCTACTCCCATATGTAGCGCGCATAGGACATCGACCCTGCCTGCCTTAAAAGCTTTAACAAAAGCACGGCATCGGGGCTTGTTTTTTGAAGTCAGTTATCCCCCTTAAAAGAGTCCATTCAACAGTAACTTTACTGCAGAGGCAATACAGTGCATTTACAAACTATTTTAACAGTGCGCCATATAGAGAATACATACGTAGTGCAATAAAGAGAATTCGAATGAGCATTGTATCGTAGATATTGTAATTGGTGGCTCATTTTACCTATACTGTCGTCAATTTCTTTATGAATCCTCTGTTTAATCTTCGGATCCTTCGCCATCCGTAGAAAGAGCCACTGAAGTTGGCCAGCCGATCTATCAGTGGCAGCTAGGAAGGCATATAATTTAAGCACTCTTACGCTACCAGCCGCATCATGATGAATATTGTATCGCAAGTCTTATGTTGTGGGGCACCACACAAACCCGTAGCCGTATACTGCACGTGGGCAAATAAATTCACATCCTACAGCATTACTTCAAGCGTTTCCTGCGCTTGAATGGTTGTCTGCAGAACACGCTGGCATGCATGGCGACGATAATGCGTTCAGAAATGCATTCGCATGCCTGAGCGTGTGGCAGAGGAGGTAATGAGCTTCGGTGAGCTGTTATCAGGTGATTTTAACGTGGGCTTTCAACATCTGTCGCCTGCACTTAGAATAAGTTTCGTAAGTAGAGAAAAATAACTAAAGCCTAGGCAGACAATCCAGACACACATAAGACTTCTACGAGCCTGGGAATCTTTGTGTTCTACCGTTGCTCTGCAGCGCTGCCAAAAGCAACTACGGAACAAGCGCGCTCGTCAGTCTTCGCGAAAACTCTTCAGAGCTACAAAAGTTACGCATAAAAAGAGGGCTGGAATTACAACCTTGATGCAAGCGCTTCGTAAAAACTGTGATAATTTTGGAATGAAAAATACTTTACACGTTTACGTTCAAGTTTTTACTCATTATAGGTCAGCAAAAAGAAGCATATTGTGTATATTTGTAAAACATCTTTTGTAAAGAATATCAGCTCCTTGCCAGCTGCAAAACTCACACAATATCTAACCCTCGTCAGATACAAAATTATAATTATTTCCTTTGCTTTAACTGGGACATTCTTACGATCAGCGTTACCTCAGGCGGAATGCTGCTCAACATTAAGGCCAGAAAAACGGTGTTAAATTACAAAGGAAGAGCGCCAGCTTTTAGCAGAACAGGCGCAGCGTACGTACCGCCAAATACGTTCAGAACGACCTGGACCATATTTCCCTTGGTCAGGTACTCCGCGTCGCCTTTTTCATCCCGGATGGCCTCTTCGCAAGCGGCGAGCATTGCGTGGGTAAAGTTTTCCGTCTTTCCTGCAGGAAAAAGGTATTCCATGGTCAATACTAAGGACAACAGCAGTGATCTACCAAGCCTAAAATTCTGTTGTTCATTCATTTTTTGCTGATTTATTGATTACAGCACTGCGCAGATTGGTATTGGATATCACGAAACATCTCAGCCATGAATGGACAAATTTGAAAATACATACCTGCTACATAAGAGGCTTCAGCCCTGGTGTACAGCCTGTCAATAATTTCCCACATCTCACGAAAGATGGCCTCTGTCTTCTTTTCTCGCCTGCGATAGAGGAGGAAGCCAGGGGGCAATGTCACTCGGCAAGCCGTTAGAGGCCGTCTCGTAGAACTCCCTGTCGACCTCTTCAATGCGCCTGATGTACTTGCTTTCCTTATGCAGCCTGCACAACGAAATCATCAGTAGCAGGCTGCGCCTCTCAGCGCGAGCTAAATCAGTGCTGTAACCTTGGTGCTGCTCACCAGGCCTAACCGTCGCCGCTCGGTGAACTGTCCTCTCCGTCCGCAAAGGTGACCACTGGATTCTTTTTTATTTCCGTAGTACCTCCTTTCTTGACGTTAAAACTTATCTTTATTTCTCTCTTACGCCTCATCTTATGTTACAATGCATCGAGTCCAGCCGCCTAGCATGGACTAATATTGTCTGTTGCCAAAAGTAGCAGAATAATCGGAGATACTGTTCTCAAATGTGTAAAGCCCTAATAAAAGATAAAAAGTAGGATAACTTCCTATCACAGTTGACTAACACAGGCAAAAACTACCAACCATATCATACACGGCACAAGGAACACTGGGAGGTTCCTTCATCAAGAACAATTTACGGAAGGCAGATGCTGTCGTAAACAATTCCTAGACTGTTAAACCACTTTCCTAATAACGATAGGATACATTACTATATTAGAAACGTTAACTTGGTGTACATACACTTGATTTGTATCAGCGCATATGTATTCTAATGGATGTAGATTTGGTTGTATATGACCTGTATGTTGGTGTTTTTGCACATTTAAAAAATATTTTCTAGCATTTCAGTGTAGGACGCGGCGACTTTCTCGCTCTGTAAAGCTTGTATATTATTGTTGTATTTATAGAATCGTGTCATGTCTTTCAATATCAACTGATTTTTTCTCTGGCAGTTATGTTCACAATTTGTGTTTTTTCTTTCTGTTTCACGTACCGCTTGTATTCTGTCTCCCTTGCCCTTATGTATTAAGGGGTGCCAGCTTGTCAAGCTGCCCACAAGCAGCTTTTTCTCTCACCCCCTCATGCACTTCAGTGCTTGGAATAAATGAAATGAAATTCAGAAACACTTTATTCACAACAGCGCGGAGTGACTGGCGAATGCACGAATGCCAGCTAGTCACAATATCTCGGTAGACGATAGCTCAGTAATGAAACAAGCTTAACTATATTTTAATGCGATAGTATAAAAATCCTCATCGGGAAGGAAATGCACACCGGAAGATAAAATCGCTGATTTGTTGGAGGGAAATGACGTCGCCAGATTAGAGCATTCCGATTAGATGAGAGGAAACGAGGTTACCATAACGGAAATGAAGTCACTTACGGTAAAGGTATCAACGGCTGCTAATGCTGTCGCATTGGCAACACACGATGAAATTGTGTGTCCGTGTTAATTTTTCCGAATATCGCCTTAGATTTTTGGCATGAGGTTCAACTGTGAAACTAACTGCTTTCATTCCCGTAAAGCCAGTACGCTCCGAAAGCACCGCCAAGAGTCGCTACTGTTCCTGAGAGGAAGCGCCATCTGCAGTTAAAACATAAACAGGGCAAGAGCGGGGGCTAGTTGGTGTTTCTAATGTTTATACTATTTACACTACTTATAATATTTGTACTATTATAGTATTTAGAGTATACTATTTGTACTATTTGCTTTATGCTATTTATCTATAGATTATGGATAGGAAGTCGAAGGAAGTTTTTTGGGATGCAATTTGTTGATTTCTTTCTTCACTCTTTCATGTTATCTTTTTCTGCATAAAATCGCCACACAATTTGAAATCAACCATTTGAAAATACGCTCTTCATCTGTCTGTGTTCACGTCGTCCTGTACCATTTAGTGCGAATTCCTCAGTATTAATCACGTCGTCTTGCACCACATAGCGCGATTTCCTCAGTATAAGTAAAAAATAAAAACTCGGACTTTCGTCCCAGCGCGGGTGTCTTTGATCGCGCTTCTCGTGCGGTCTCGTGCGCGTACAGAGCATTGCACCACTGATTTTATGGCACAAACAATATGCCGATCACAGCTCCGCTTTAAAATATGTCAGCGTGCAGACCAATTTTTTTCACGATGAACATGCTTCAGGGAGAAAAGCTCGATCACGTGAGTCTATGTAGAGCAGACGATTAAGAAGACGATCGGCAGTGACGACGAATGGCTAAACTGAAAATGTGTGTCGCGGGACCACCATCAAATCGTGTACGATGTGAGCCACGTGGCGGGTTTTTAATTTCCTTATATATTCAACGTATCGAAAATACTCTCAGAGAAATGCGCAACCAAGCGGCACACTCAGTAGCTGTTCTGTATAGTGTTATTTATTAGTTGGTATTGATGCATTCCGGCCGAGAATAACTCGAGAAAAGGAATTTTTATTTTAGTGACACTGACGAAGAAAACAGAACTCCTGTATAGATTCTTGAAGTGTGCCACTAAGAAGAAAATTGCTCTTTTCGCGCTGTTCCCGTTCACATTGTATCATGAAGCATGCTTTAGTTTATGCTTTGCATCCTTGCAAATGTGACCGTGTAAAGACGGTGCTTAAAGTTTGCGGTGTGCGGAAAAATGCTCTTTGCATTCAGGAAAACTAATTAACATAATGGCTTTTGCGGCATGCTTGTTCCATTCCCTGGAACACTACTTCTACTACTACAACACTACTGTTCCCTGGACTGGGTACGAGGCATCTGAAATTTAAGTGCTGCGAAGCCGAATGTAATGCGACTCTATAATTGCAGTTTCAACGTGAGGCCTGCGCTTGACCTTTTTGAGAATATCGGCTTTACTGACGTAGACTCATCGCGCGAACATGGTGTCGGTGTGAGTGGTGTTAAACCACTGCCATTATTTAGTAACTTGCGCAAAATGCATTCGCGTTAAAATCCTGGGCGTAAACACCATTGAAAGCATTCTATATTGTCTTCTGATATTAGAAAATCTTTGAACAAATTCTTGCGCCTTGCGCCCTCTTTTTTCCTCTACTCGCACTTATGGAACGTTGCAGCAGAAGCGCAGGGGCTGCAACTGCAAAAAAAAATGCACGCCTTATCCTTTGGCAGGCCGCTGAGCATACGTGCTTTACGGTTGCCTGATGAAAATGATTACGACTTGACCGCCTCTCTTTCTTGCGCTACTTTTCTCTGAATGAATCTTGTCTCTTCATTTTCAGTGTAGTACTGTTGTAAACGTCACAATACAGTACCTCGTACCCCACCTGCTTGGGTGGAGCCGCTCGCCGACAGGGAAGCAGCGCGGCACTGCCATCGCGCTGCCGAACTTGAGCTTGGATTTCCTGTCGCCCCACTGTGCAAACAACTCGAGCTAAAACTGAAGGAAATGACCACTGTGGCGCACAGATTGCATGCGCATTGAATCTTCTCTCTGACTTCTGTGAACCTATGAATTTCTTGCACATGTTACACACGGCCGTATGAAGAGCTGAAATGACTGCAACAAAAGCGTGAATTTGCAAAGTTTCATAAATATAAGCAGTGTGGTTTCATTAAACATGGAAAGGGATTCCCATCAACATACTCAGTCGCTGCTGCTATGCGGCTGCAGGTGGCGGTAGTAGGCGGATATCTGGCATTCCATGGCAGGAAAAAAAGAGCAAAATGAAGGAAAGTAGAAACTTGCGACACTGACGCCTCTGGTGACGACAAAATGAGTATCGAATATTTGGCGCTGGGGTCGTCGTAACGTGGTGATGATTCGCACTTCGTGGTTAGCGTTCTAGAGCAGCCGTCCTCAATCAACGCCAACATGCATGTGCTCCTTTATTATTAATCAAGTTTACGCTCGTCAGTTACGAAATATCATTCCATTTTCTTGCTCTTTAACACAATTATGCGCCTCCAGTACACAAGGAAGGGGTCATGTGAGGAACTCATGGAATCCGTCTCTTAGCTCCCCCCCCCCCCCGCCTAATACAAGACGGGGCTGCGTTCGTTCGTGTTTTTATATTCCTGATGCTGTATAGTGCCTTCAGCATTTCAGGAATCTTAAAGAAAACGTTACTGTATTTACAAAACAATATCCAGTGAGAACAGAAAGTGTTTACAACCTTGTTCCGTAGACGGAAATTCCTGTCAGGTCGTACAGAATGCGGAAAAATCGCTTCTAGAATCGGCCAGTTGCGGTCCTTCTCCTAAGGAGTCCACGTAGGAGTCAACGACGTCTGTGCACAGTTTCTCAAGTGCCTCGATGACGGCATATTTCCTGCAATTAATTGTGTGGCGATTAGTCTCCAGGAAGGCCAAGTACATCCACGAGAAAAATCAAAGAAGTGAATAGGTTTGGGCAAGCTGGTAGTTCATCGTCACATAGAAAACATTCCGAAGAAACACGAGAGGACGAGGACGAAACGCTTGTCCTGTCCCTTGTTTTGCCCTCTTCCTCTGGTTTTCTGTGCTATGTTATCCGAGAAAAATCATGACTTGAAGCTCCTAGATAACGCCGGCATTTGATGATGCAGCAAACAGCCGTACTAATAACGGCAAATTTGGAGTTGTAAAAATCAAACATAAGAAGCGATCTTTATTGTTATTATACCCTGATGCCTGCATCAATGTGCTAAATGCCTCATGGAGTTTTACTAGGCCGAGAGGTAGAACGCAGGATGACAATAAAGCGGTTGTTTTCCGTCAACCATTAAGTACTCACCCCACTGCGAGCAGAGCGACCATCGAGGGTTATAATCTTCGCAAAGAATGCCATGGTTTCCCTGAGTCTGCAAGGCCTCTAGAAGAAGAGCAAAATGCGATTAGAGAAAAGCGTTTGTTGTTTGTTTCAAACCTGCATTAGTCCACGTATATACGTTTCCTTAACATAACCTACCAGGTGCCTGGATCCGGCCAAGACAACATCTCTCACAACTGCAAGAGCTTCTCAAAATGTGTGGTGCTCGGATGTAGAAGGCAGAACATGGTTTTTGAATTTTATAGCCCTGCGATCAGCCCTGCTCGCCAATAGCGACAAAAGTAAGGGTAGCTCTTCCTTTCTTAAACAAAGTCTGGACTATCAGTTTTAGTTGTTATTTCAAGTGGGCAGAGTCATACTGCACGTCCATTACCTTAATACCGCACCAACTCATTCAATAGCATTTGATATATGTGAATGTACAAAAACCTCCAAAACTGCTCAACAGAGTTTAAAAATATTGCAGTTATAAAAGTTTCAAAGGAATGTCCTCCAAACTGCCATCTGATAAGAGATTGTTTTTTTTTTCTAGCGACCTTAATAGGGAAGTTACGAATGACCGGAGGTTGGCAACCGACACGGGAAGTTTTCAGCCCGCAGAGTGCATTATAAAGTTTTCTAGTACACTCTTCCACCGGCGCTGCGAAGCTCTTCCCGCTGACACACTGCATTGCTGCTATTTTTCTCTCTTTATTTCCTACTAAGCATGCAAGCATGGTCCTTTTGTATTCGGCCTGCTTCAACCGAGTTTTTCGTGTCGTTTAATGAGAGCAGCCCTCTTCACAGGTTTTGCCGCACGTTTCGCTAAAAATTGGCAGGTATTTCTGAATACTGTAGAGAAGGGCGGCCTATCTTCATTATCACTAAGAATATTCGTTACCTGCCGTTCTTGAAAGATTAATGCTTCACTGAGATGCCGGTGACATAATCCCACAACTGGCAAAATCAATTACTGCTTGCAAAACTTGTAGCGCTGTCGTTCTAACATGTCCTGCATTTAGTAGCAGGTTCACTGCACGTACAAGAAAAATGTTCCAGTAAGACTAGCTGCTGTGCAAGTCGGTGACTTTCTGGAAACATAATAGCAGCGCAGGCACCAAAACACATGTTCGTGTATGTGAATGTTCCTTCCTTATGTGTTTCTGTTTCTCACGCTGCGACTATGTCTCAAAGAAAATAGATCATTTCCTATGAGCCTGAATGGACCTCACGCACAGTTACCTAAAGCGCGTGAGCGATTGGGTGCAGGGGACATGAAGCGTTGCCATAGCGTACTAACTATTAAATATGCGACACTTATTGTGCTTTAGTACAGCCGCACATGTGCTAGTGACAGAGACGTGAACATCGCGGCTTTTTCTCGATCCATCTAGCCGGTTAAGAATACGTCTTTCTCGCTTCGTTGCACGCGTCTCGGGTGACACAAGTAATTGGAACTAGGTCTCCGGTGAGCATGGTAGCGAGATTAAAGACACGCGCCTATTTTTCGCATAAATGTTTGTATATATGCTATAGGTTTGACGCACAGGACAGCTTGCGATTGTTTCCGGCCAGTTCAGTGCAAGATCTCGTTTTTTCTTCTGTCGCCACGAACTTGCAAACATTTCTACTTTAAAAGGAACACATCTTGTGTATACGTTGAAACTATCTCCTTCAGTATGCTTGCCATTTATGTCGGGAAGCGTCCGGCGAACTCGTGCCTCCAATCCAGAAAACGCCTCCCGGATCACTGCGTAGCTGTTGAGAACCAACATAGGCTTGTGGGACATCCAGAGGGTGAACACGTCTCCGTACACCTTCGACCACTCATTTGCCTGGCACGGTAGGTTCTTGACTTTACGCAGTGCTGCTATAATGTGGGAGAATAATTTTCTGTTCATCAGACAAGTACGCATATATTGAAAGTCAATTGATTAAGATTTATTTGCTGTCTCTGATGGTCGCTTCTGTTTACTTTTTCTTCAGAGTCTGCTACAGTATAGAGGTAATACACCTGGAACTTTAGCGCTCTGAAACTGACAATTAATCACCAAGGCAGGCAAGCTGATTATATGTCGCATATATTGTAGACGAGCCAGCGGGAAAATGATGTTCGGCCGAAATCACCGCTAATATGCTAAGGTTGCAAACGAAAATTAATTTCCAAATTTCTCGATGTCTTGCCGACAACGGGTTTGTTCCCACGCACCTCCTACACCACTTCCATTATGATTACTTTCGGAGAACACGGATGTTTCTTTCTTTATAGTTCTAAGTGGAGTGAAAATGTGCAGCCTTGGTAAAAATATTCACACCGTATGGTTTGCATTTAAGCCGTGGAGTTGGGATGGTCAGCGCACCAAAATATAAAAATCCCGGCAGGTGAAAGAAACACGCTTGTTTCCGGAGCCCTGCACTACGGCGTCCCTCACAGCCTGAATGGCTTTGGGACGTTAGATCCGCATAAACCAAACCCAATCCAAACACACTTGTCCTCATCCCTCTGTATTTTTTAGTTTTAGGTGGGTCCGAAAGTACACGACAACAGGGCTCAGAAGCATGCCATGGGACCTGATCACTTTTGACCGAGGTTGTTCTTGTAAAAGATGCCTGAAGAAAAAGACACGCACAGGCAAAAAGGTTCAAAGGCTAGCTTTTTCAAGTGGTACACAGAAAGCAGCGCGAAATTTAGATTTTTTTTAAATATATAATCCAAAGAAAAAGAAGTGTACTTCTCTTTCTTTCTCTAAAGACTTACTGAGATTACAGGAACTCAACTTCCCAAGCTATTTTGTAGCCTGGATTTCTGTTTATTTGGAAAATAGAGAATTTTACTGCTGCCAAAATGGTGTTTCCTCAAGGAGATTTCCACAGACAAGAGGTGTTCCGCAAGGATCAGTTCTCTCACCTGTTCTTTTTAACATTTTTCTAAGCTCAATTCCATGCATTCAAAATGTGAAAACTTATGTGTACGCCGACGATATTGCATATTTTGCATCAGAAGGTGACATTCACACTGTTGCAAAAGGGTTGCAAGCCCCAAGGGTAGCGTTGGCCTGGCGGCCTGGGGCACAGCTGGAAACATCCGAAGGTCCCGGCAAAGGATGAGTCGACTGGCAACAGAACAACTTGTTTATTCTGGCATCGCAAAAGAGCAGCCGGTCAGGGCGACCACGTTACTCGAAGGAAGAAATCGAAGTCTCTCTTTGGCGTCCGGGGCAGCGGCTTTTATACCCTCGGAGTCGAGGGCAAGAAGGAACGGCTTGGGATGAGGCGCCCGATACGGCGACGCTCAGACATGTTCAGACGTGACGTGCGCGTCCGCCGGGCCGGCGCCGGTCAGACCTCCTCGCCTCCCAGTTGGGGAGCTCCTCTCCCCGGCTGCCGCGCTTTGACAAGCGTGGGCACCAACATGCACACACACACACGCACACACGACGACACGTGGCATTGAAACCTGCCTGGACGCGCTTGGCGAGAGGCGTTACGGCAGCACTGAACGGGCCCAAAATGACCGCCACTTTGAACGAAGCCGCGGCGTCCGTTGCATCCGCGCCGGCTATACCGCGCGTCGTAGGCGAGACGTAACAACACTCTTTATCAAACCCTGCAAAATTACCTCAATGTTCTTGACAACTGGCTAGGAAGAATTCATCTGACCCTTAATGTGAAGAAATGCGCATTGTTAGTATTTCCAGTTTCTGTTCCAGTAAATATCTGCCTGGTCTATAGAAATAACATAATACCTCAAGTTCAGACGGTGAAGTATCTCGGTGTAATATACGACTCTACTCTCTCCTGGCGGCCACACATTGAGCAAGTTTCTGCAAAAGGAGTTAGGGCCATTGGCATCCTGCGCAGGCTTTGTAGTGCTAGGTCAGGCATGAGAAGGCATACGCTTCTGATGATTTATAAAATGTACGTCCGCCCAATGTTGGAGTTCGGGTGTGTTTTATTCTCAGGAGCTCCTGCCTATAAACTTCGCCCTCTTCTGCTTTTGGAGCGTGAGGCGTTGCGCCTTTGTCTGGGGCTTCCCAAATATGTCGCCAATGCTGTTCTGCACCTTGCGGCGCGAATGCCTTCGTTATCAGC